>NC_051307.1:37698224-38001254 GCF_015220235.1 Choloepus didactylus
ATGGACTGGGAAATAAGTCAAGGCCTTCTGAGTCCTGTTCCTGTAAGAAGGTCATGTCATCTGTGATACCTCATGCTGAGAATATCTCTTCCCAAGGACGAGAACACCAGGAATGTACTGGGTGGCCACTTAAGTACTAAAGGCCCTTATAATCAGCTGGAAACATATATTCAGACTACAATGTATGCAGCTGATAAATCCCCAAAGGTAGTTTTGTTTTTTCCAATCTGACTTGGTTAAAAATCCCATTAGAGAGTGTTTGGGGATTTTGATCAGTCATGGGGTAGAAAAATCCCCAGAAGTTATAACAAACCACTAGGCCACTTACCACATATATTCCAGATTTTACAAAATGATTTCAAATATAAATAGCTCTTATGATTATTACAAAAATGCTAATTTCTTTAGTAGCTGTGTACATGTAATCTGATTTTCTAAAGTGTGCCATGTTGTGTTTTTTCATGGTTAACCTCAAATCTGGATTAAAAACCATCTGCCTGACTCATTTGTGCAACTTCCTCCAATTTATTTTCTATGTGCTATTTTCTGCACCCTCTTCTGCCGACTCCTCCCTGGTTTGGATGGTCTAGTGGACTGCCTTTTTGTGGTTCCAGAAGCCATGATACCCTCTGTCCACACCATATCTTTATGACATAGGCCCCAAAACAATATTCTGCCTAACTACTAAGGAGTAAAAGTCATCTCATTTGTCAGGAGATCAAAGAAAATGCCCAGCTTTGATAAATGTACAGCCCACTTCCTTCAGTAAGAGTTTCCATTATCATTTAATCATTATCTCTAAATTCTAAGACATTTGTGCCATGCTGATGGGTTTAAAAGGAATCCTGAGGTGATTCTTGTCTGTATGTGTGTGTTTCTGTGAATCAGATAATACTAACATTGCTCAACAAGAAAAATATGAAAAGGGTTTCATTTGATTCACCATGGTTAACCTACCTCTGCCATTATTCTAAAGCAGTAAATTTTAAGTGCTATGATATGATGTTAACCATAAATGTATTAATGGATGCAATATGTATCAAGACAAAACAAAACATGTTCCTTTACATTTCAGTATAGGTTGTGGTAAATGAAAAATCACCGGTTTTGAATTGTAAAACAATCTGTTGATTTTGAAATATGTATGATAAAAGGCTTTTTGAAATTGAGTTCTCAGCTTTGGTAATGTGATTTTCCTGACAGTCTTTCAACATTTGGATGTACTTACTTATCACAACTAGAAAATTTGATAACTGTATTTATTGTGCATTAATTTGGCTCGGCTAAGAGTGGAGAAGAGTTGCCATTGCCTACAACATGACTGAATTTAAATTAAACCTAAGGAACCAAGTACAAATGCAGCTGCTGCCAACGAGTTGTCAACCAGAGCAATATCTTGGCCTTTGTATCTCTGCTAATTGTTAGAAAGGTGAGATTATGTCCTTACCAGTAATGAAAACAGAACTATTTAGAAAGTCAGACTGTATATATGGAATTGGAAGTGAATTAACTGTGATATGTTCCTGTTCTTTCAATTGTGAAGACATATGCCCTACTCCCACCCCATTAGCAAGAAGACAGAGTACATTGGCTTTGCTTTTGAAATTAAACATATCAATCACCAAATATTTATTAAACCCATATTGTCTTAGTTTTCCAGGGCTGCTGTAATAAAGTACCACAGACCAGAAGGCTTAAACAATAGAAATTTATTATCTAATGGTTTTGAGGGATAGAATTCTGAAATCAAGGTTTCAACAGGGCCATGTTTCCTCTTAAAGGAAAGAATCTGTTCTCCCCTAACTTCTGATGGGGTGGCTGGCAATCCAAGTTGTTCCTTAGTTTGTGATGGTATAACTCAGTCTACCACATGGCCTTCTCTCTCTCTCTCTCTCTCTCTCTCTCTCTCTCTCTCCCCCTGTCCTTCCTCCCTCCCTTTAATCACTGTGTCCAAATTTCCTCTGCTTATAGCTATTGCTGCTACTTTCATTCAAGCCTCTAATCCTTTCTGAGCTTTAACTTTCTCAAATAAATTTTAAAATTCTATACATCAGTGCTAAAAATGACTGAATACTAAATGTTGTAACCAAAAGTTTTTCATGTGTATTTAGGAAGAGTCTTGGTTTAATAATATTGTGATTTTAAAAAATTATTATTACCTTATATTTTATGTTTAAAACAGAGGGAAGTCATTTTAAATTCTTCCTTCAATATAATAAAATCAGAAACATATACTTTATATGTTTGGTAATTTTATGTCGTATATTTAATATTTTTATAACATTGCCAGTTATATTCAGTAAGTGAAATGGGAGGCACATTGAGATATATTTTTATTCATTAAATTATTTACTTATATATGCAAAGCACAACATGTTGAATCTCAGGGTGTTATGATGAAATTGCAGAATGTGAATAAGAATGCTTTAACAGTATTTCTTATTCTCCAGTAGATTCTGTCATTCCAATAAAGATATAACACTAGTAAAGTGTGTGTGTGCATGTGTGTGCATTTATGTTGCTTGTAAATCTGAACACATAGCTAAGTTTTCTGTATTTATTATAGAATCTATTAAACTATTCAAAACTAGAGATGGTTAAAGTATACAGTCTAAGTATTATCAAAGGCTTTAATGCTACCTAATCAAATTAGAAAGGAGTCATTTGCTTGCATAAAAGCTACCAATTATAACAGTTCACGACATTTCTATGAAATACACCTAACATAAATGACAGCTGTATTTCAGTATAATCAATACTGATCTTAGTTTCTTGTTTCTTAAAAATTTTTTACTTGCATAGTGTATGGAAATCAATATCCCAAAAAGATAGGTTCAAGTCCTAAGCTTTGATAGCTATAAATGTGATTTTATTTGGAGATGTATTCAAGTTACAGTGAGGTCATAGTGATTAGGATGGGCCTAACCAATGACAGTTGTCCTTATAAGAAAAGGGAACTTTGGACCCAGACACACAGACACAGAGTGAAAGCAGCCACATGAAAACAAAAGCACAGATTGGAATTATGGTGCCATAAGTCAAGGTACAGCAAGGATTGCCAACAGCCACCAGAAACTAGAAGAGGCAAAGAAGGATTCTTTCCTAGAGTCTTCAGAGGAGCATAGCCCTGCTGACACCTTGAATTTGGACCTCTAGCCTCCTGAACTGTAAGAGAACACATTTCTCTTGTTTTAAGCCACCAGATTTGTAGTAATTTTTATGGCAGCCCTAGGAAACTAATACATATAGGATCAGACATTTCAAGATATTGATACAAATCAGTTTTCCAATTAGGATAAAGAGCAAGGAAAACAATTCTGGGAACTCAAGTGGCTTGCTACTGGAAAATAATTTCATTTGTTTTATGGCTATGAGGTTTTCAATTAAATTTCGTTACCAATACCAAAAGTCAAAATCATTTTAAGTATCCATATCATGGTATTAGTACTGTCATTTTTCACTGTGACATTCTCATCACTAAATAAGGTGGTCTGGCAGTGTTCCATTACAAAGCATGCCCTTAGCCATTATCCAGGTAATATTATGCAGACAAGAGGCCTCCAGTGTAATGTCTTAGACCAAATTAAGAGAAAGAGAAAGGTGATCTTTTCTCCATCCTTTATGTTTGCTTCACAGATGAAGAGACATTGAGGAAGTACAGTAGTCAACAAACTCTGGACTTCTCTTCTTTGCAAATTAGAGGAAAGGTACATCTTCTCCCCACTCCCCACCTCCAATTCATTCTCCACATTTCAGCCAGAGCCTTTTTTTTTTTCTAACATGCAAATCTAATCATGTCACTCTCTTGCTGAAGATTTTTCAATAGCTTTCCATCCAATATAAATGTATACCCCCATCTCAAGGAAACCTACACTATTTTGCATGGCCTCCAAAACCCTTCATAATCTGGCCTCAAACTACCCAACAACCCATCTCCTGTTTTCCTCCTAATTAGCCATATACGCTCACTGCAGGGAAATGCTCCTTACGCATAGACTACACCAAATGCTTTCAGAGCTCTGATCCTATCATGTACTCTTCCCAGTGCTAGAATGCTCCCACTTTCCCATTGTCTGCCTGGCGAATTCTTATCTGGCCCACCATTGCCTCAAGCATTGCCTGCTTTGTGAAACATTTCCTTACCTCTCCATACAAATTAAGAGATTTGTTCTCTAGGCTGATCATTTCACTTGATCATTTCACTGATCATTTCACTGATCATTCAATGATTAGTGAAATGATCATTTCACTGATCATTGCACTTAGGATTTATGTAGATCCCATTACATTGATTCTTAATGTCTGTTGGCCTGCCTGTCTCCCTGCTAAACTGAAACCTCTTAGAATGCAGTACTCATGTCATTAATCTTTGTACATCTAGCAGAGTATCAGGCCCATACCAGTATCCAATAAATATCTGTTAAACAAATAAGACAGGGATCCTTCTCCAAATCTGGGAACATGACAAGAATGATGACAGACTCTTGTAATCAATATCTTATGCCTTGTGAGGCATTTGAATCCTACTTGATCTTATCTCTGTCTGACTAGGGGGTTGTTCTGCCAACAACAGCTCACCAGTGCAAGAAATTAGACAGCCATAGGGAAGGCTCTTAAGTATATTAGGGGTTTCCCTAACTTAAGGGCCAGCAATGCAATTCCACAGTTTCCAAGATGACCTTTGCTGGCTGAAATAAAGAAGTTGACTTTGCATGAACCATTTGACATTCTCACTGATTACACCATGTTTTTCCCCTAAGAAAAAGAAAAAAATCCAAGTTTTTCCCCTAAGTATTTATCACCTTGTAAAGAAAGTTTCTTTTCCTCCTTCAAGGGAGAAGTCTTAGCTTTTTAAGCACCACTTCCACACAGATGAGCTGATAAGTTCACGTCAAGCCCTAATTTGCAGAGAATTATAGGGTCAGGATATTAGTGCAGATGTGACCAACAAAATTTCTATCAATAGATATGAATATATTTCATTTTAGTGAAGGCTTTGCAGGGAAGTTCACTGGCTCAGGATAAGGAGTCCTGAAATCAGGAGCCGACTTAGTAGAAGAGGAAATTCAAATAGTCTGTTTCCCATATGCATAAAATCAGGATAATTACTTCACAGGAAAGCTGTTAGGGCAAAATAATTATGCAAAAAGGCATTGAAGTCTTGGGTAAAAATGTTATGTAAATCAATAATAGATCATTATTATCATTAGGTAGCTATTTTGACACATCTTATGGATTTCCCCATAAAAGAGAAAGCTCTTTTTTTTTTCCTGAAGTGGTTTAGAGTCTGTGTGTTTCAAAATTTTTGCAAGGTTTTTTTCTGATAACCTCTAATTAAACATTTATACTACCTACCATGATTCTTTTTGGTTTCAAGGAGTACAAATTCTGAGTGTTTAATCTTGATACAAGGGGATGGCCTGAATTATGCATGGCAATAGAGCTGAGCTTATTCATCCATTCGACAGATACTGAGTCCCATGAGCAACGAGCAAGATGCCTGGTGTCTACCTTCTAGATAACCAAAAAAAAAATTAAACTATTAAGCATCTGTATGTTTTTAGTTCAGGAGGGCCCTTTGCAAAGGTGACACAAAGCCTGACACCTTGAGGATGAGAAGGTGCAGAACACGTGAAAATGAAGAGAAGAACATGCCAAACAGAAGACAGAGCTTGAGTTAAAAAAACAAGTTGGAAATGAACGTAGTGGCTGTCTGAGCACAGAGAGACTAGCATGACCAAAGCAGAGAAAGAAATGAGGAGATGAGCACAGATGGGCAAAGGTCAGGTTCTTCATGGTCATGGGACAGAGAATGGAATTTGTTTTAAGTGCAAATGCAGACCCACAGTTAAATATCACCAAATCTAAATGAAAGCATAATAGAATTCCCCCATAGATATTTCCCCTAACTAGGACTTGGGGATAAATAGCATACTCAAATATGATTATAGAGTGTGACAACAAAAGAGCAGAAGTTAAATTAGCAATGACATATGTAAGGGCTTTGGAAATCAGAGGTTGAATACGTTTCTAGGAAATTGGGTCATATTGTCACCACATCCTAGAAGGAGAGTGGGGCTTGAATCCCTAAGAATCATTTTCTTTGAAGGAAAGAAGATGAATCTAGCATTTTATAAGACCTACTCTGTGTCATTTACATAGTTTCATTTAAGCACAACAACAGTCTCATGAAGAAAATATTATTTCCCTTTTACCAATGAGGAAATCGAGACTTGGAGAGGACAAATGTTGGACTCAAGTATACACAACTTGTCTGAACTGAAACCTATGTAAATTCTCCAAAGTCTCCCATCACACACTCTCATCACACCATAGGGTCTCCAAGTATGGGTCCCATAAACTATAAATAGGACCCCGAAGCCAGGATTTCTCAGCAGAGGACTAGTCATCAGAGCTTATGACTGCTTGTAGGGGCCACTGCAGGTGGCTAGAATTGAATGCCCTTGAAAATAAAACAGGGAAACCACTATCTCTCTAACCAGATACTGGTTCTCAGTTTATCAGTTAGTTTTCTTGGGCTGCTAGGCATGAATGCTAACTTAGCTATTTGGTCCATTATACTCCTCGGCTAATGATGAAAACCAGCTTTTTCTTTCATTTCTAGTAAGCATTGCTGCAAAAGTTATGGAAAAATTTTTTACTAGAAAGAAGAATGGAATGGAGTTGCTGATAACATACTTGTAAAATCCCGTAAATGATCACCTGATTTTTTTTCTTCTCATAAATGACACATACAATGCTTTCAGATTACATTACAGGAGGTTTCCCCAGGAGCTGTGCCTCCCTGTGGCTTCACGCTTTACGTGGGAGCCTCACTCTGTGTGTTGAGTGGGGGAGGGTCGATTTATACCTATTTATAACATATCTAGACTCTTCAGAATCTCTTCTATTACCTTGGGGGTAAAAGAAAATGTGTAATTCCATTCAAATGAAGCTTGTCCTAATAATATACATGTGTGTGTTATAATATTATGAAATTTGATTTTGCTACAGTAAACATCTTACACTAAAAACATCCATCACAATCAAGTATCAATTTTATCTACAATTAAAGTACTTTATCTTATAATTATATTGTAGTTGGACTTAAAGAGATGAAGATCACACAGGGTTTTGATGGTTTAAATAAATAGGTTTATAAAATTGCTATCTCTAATAGCTATACATCTTTAACATACTTGCAAAATTTGAGGTCTGGAAAATAATCTGGTCACTATTGAATCTGCTATAAATTTTTCTGACGACTGATGGTAGGAAAGAAATAGAAATAATCTCATGCTTCCTGTTCAAGAATAACTCTTCTGAAGAAAGGAAGCTCATCTATATATATATCTTCAGCAGTATTTTAGTAATTGCCTTTCTCTTCAGTAGGGAAAGACAGGAAATCATGGTCTATTGATTAGCACATTCTACCTTCCTCTTGTGCTTCTGGGGAAAGAAGCATTAATTAAGCAGGGTATATTAATAGTACTTGTGAAGTGTACTGGATTCAGAGGCAAATTAATTTTAAAAAAACTTTTGTGCAAAAATTTAGTTTGATTAATTCTGTAAGTATTGTACTATTATGGTTGGAAGTTTATTTATTTGGAATGAGGCATGACCCAGGTATTACCAAGTTATACACTTAGCTTAAATTATTTTGAAGATTTTAATAAAGTGTGAATTTTAGACTGTTGTCTCATACTATATATAAAGAATGAAGAAGGTAAACTATTCCACAGGAGCCTGTATGTTTGTACTTATGAGAAGAATCTGAACATGTGGCGATACTACAATTACTTAAATGTGAGAACGGACTTTTTTTTATTAAATTAAACTCAGCTCTATTGAAATATATTCACGTATCATACAGTCATCCATGGTGTACAATCAACTGTTCACAGTACTATCATATAGTTATGCATTCATCACCCCAATCTATTTTTGAACACTTTCCCTACATCAGAAAGAATCAGAATAAGAATAAAAAATAAAAGTAAAAAAGAACACCCAACTCATCCCCCAACCCCATCCTATTTTTCATTTACTTTTTGTCCCCATTTTCTACTCATCCATCCATATACTAGATAAAGGGAGTGTGATCCACAAGGTTTTCACAATCACACCGTCATCCCTTGTAAGCGACATTGTTATACAATCATCTTCAAGAGTCCAGACTACTGGGTTGGAGTTTGATAGTTTCAGGTATTTACTTCTGGCTATTCCAGTACATTAAAACCTAACAGGTGTTATCTATATAGTGCATAAGAATGTCCACCAGAGTGACCTCTCAACTCCATTTGAAATCTCTCAGCCACTGAAACTTTATTTTGTTTCATTTCACATCCCCATTTTGGTCAAGAAGATATTCTCAATCCCATGATGCCGGGTCCAGATTCATCCCTGGGAATCATATCTTGCACTGCCAGGGAGATTGACACCCCTGGGAGTCAGGTCCCATGTAGGGGGGAGGGCAGTGAGTTCACCTGCCGAGGTGGCTCAGTTAGAGAGAGAGAGGGCCACATTTGAGCAACAAAGAGGTACTCAGGGGGAGACTCTTAGACAAAATTATATGCAAGTTTAGCCTCTCTTTTGCAGTAATGAGCTTCATAAGGGCAAGTCACATGATAGAGGGCTCAGCACATCAAACCACCAGTCCTAATGTTTGTGTCAACATCAGCATCAGTCCAAGTGAGGAAGTCCAACACTTCTGCATTTTCCCCCAGCTCCTCAGGGGGACCCTGCAAATATATTTTTAGAGAATGGACTTTTGTCCTAGTTTGCTAATGCTGCAGAATGCAAAACACCAGAGATGGACAGGCTTTTATAAAATGGGGGTTTATTTAGCTACACAGTCACAGTCTTAAGGCCACAAAACGTCCAGTAACACATCAGCAATCGGGTACCTTCACCGGAGGATGGCCAATGGCCTCCGGAAAACCTCTGTTAGCTAGGAAGGCAGCTGGCATCTGCTCCAAAGCTCCAGCCTCAAAACGGCTTTCTCCCAGGACGTTCCTTTCTAGCAAGCTTGCTTCTCTTCAAAACATCACTCCCAGCTGCACTCCCTTTCTTGCCCCCAAGTCAGCTCATTTATATAGCTCCACCGATCAAGGCCCACCCCGAATGGGTGGGGCCACGCCTCCATGGGAACATCTCATCAAAATTATCTCCCACAGCTGGGTGGGGCACACTCCAAGCAAATCTAACCAACACCACAACTTCTGCCCCACACAAGACTACAAAGATAATGGCATTTGGGGGACACAATACACTCAAACTGGCACATTCCACCCCCTGGAACCCAAAATGACATTATCTTTCCAAATACAAAATACATTCATTTCATCACAATATCACAAAAACTTAAATCATTTCAGTAACAAAAGTTAAGTACAAAATCCCATCAAAATCAATTTAGGCGTGGTCAGTCCCAAGGCACAATTCCCCTCTAGCTGTGGATCTGTGAACCTAGAACAAGTTATGTGCTTCCAATATACAAAGGAGAGACATTCATAGGATGAACATTTCCATTGCCATAAGGAGAAACAGTAAGGAAAACAGGGTTAACAGGAGCAAAACAGTTCCTAAAACCCACAGGACAAAGTCCATTAGATTTCAAAGTCCAAGAGTCATTTACAGAACAATGTTGCATCCTTGGGGCTTGAGAGAGTGGGAGCCTAACCCTTCCCAAGGGCCTTTTTGGCAGCTGTTTCCTCTCCAAATGCTTGGGTGAGTGCTCCAACATTTCCACACATTGGGGAGACCACCTTCTCGGCTCCACCCTCCTCAAACCTCGGGGCAGCTCCCGGATTCCCTTCCATCTCCGGGGCACACACTCAACCCCTTCAGAACAGCGTGGTGGCAGCCAGGCTCTCCCCAATTCCCTGGGAATGTGCTCCACCCTCTTTGGGGCTTGGGGTGGCAGGATATTTCCTGAGCAATGAGGCGGAAGGCCCGCCCTCGACCTCCAGGGCAAACTCACCCTTTCCCTGCGTGTGGGCTGCTCCGCTCTCTCAGCCCTAGACCTCCTGACTCCAGACCTCAACCTCCATGGCTCTGTCTTTGAAGAGATTTTTCCTTTAATTTTTTCCTTGTCTGTCTCCTCCAGTCCAGACCGGCAATGGCTCTGTCTATAAAGATCTCGCAAAAATTCTGTTGGCTTTGCATGAAGCATGCAGGGGTCAAAGCCATCAGACAACAGGAGTTTCCACAAATCCTTTCTGGATAATTCCATCTCCAATCTTGGCTTGTACTGAAATGGCAGCTGGATTCCATGTTTGGTTACATCCTCACGTTGGGCTGTAGCTTCTGGGATTCCACCCCCTGGAAGCCTGTAATTTTCCAAGCCATTGACTTCTGGTTTCTTTGAACCCAAGAGTTCAGTTCTAAGTTTATCTCTCTCTGCTCGCATTTTACTATAAGCTGCAAGGAGAAGCCAGGATATGTCCTCCACATGTAGTCTGGAGATCTCCTCAGCTAAGTATTCCAGGTTGTTGCTTCCAGATTCTTCCTTCCATCTGAGACCAGGACTCAATTTTGCCAAATTTTGTGCCACTTTAAAACAAGGATCACCTTTCTTCCAGTTTGCAACAACACATTCATCATTTCTGCTCAAGTCCTCATCAGAAGTATCTTTAGAGTCCATATTTCCACAAACAGTCTCTTTAAAGCAGTTTTGGCCTTTTCTATCAAGCTCCTCACAATATTTCCAGAGTCTTCCCCTTATCCATTTGAAAAGCCGTTCCAACATGTTTGGTATTTGCAAACACAGCAGCAAAAGCACCCCACTTCTCTGGTACCAAAATCTGTCCTAGTTTGCTAATGCTGCAGAATGCAAAACACCAGAGATGGACAGGCTTTTATAAAATGGGGGTTTATTTAGCTACACAGTCACAGTCTTAAGGCCACAAAACGTCCAGTAACACATCAGCAATTGGGTACCTTCACCGGAGGATGGCCAATGGCCTCCGGAAAACCTCTGTTAGCTAGGAAGGCAGCTGGCATCTGCTCCAAAGCTCCAGCCTCAAAACGGCTTTCTCCCAGGACGTTCCTTTCTAGCAAGCTTGCTTCTCTTCAAAACATCACTCCCAGCTGCACTCCCTTTCTTCCCCCCAAGTCAGCTCATTTATATAGCTCCACCGATCAAGGCCCACCCCGAATGGGTGGGGCCACGCCTCCATGGGAACATCTCATCAAAATTATCTCCCACAGCTGGGTGGGGCACACTCCAAGCAAATCTAACCAACACCAAAACTTCTGCCCCACACAAGACTACAAAGATAATGGCATTTGGGGGACACAATACACTCAAACTGGCACAACTTTTATGAAAAGACTTCATGTTTGTGCCCTGCCTCTTCCTACTGTGTGATCCAGGTAGCCCTGTCCTATGTCAATCTTAAAAATTGTAAGGTAGGAGTGGTGGTGACAGGAATCAGTTTTTTGTAATTAACTATATGTTCCATGTAATTAAGATCTTCACAAATGAAATGATAGATGCAAAAGTTTTAAAGGGCAGAGTGAAAGAAAAGAGTCAGAGGTGACAGAATTAGGAAGAAATATAGTTGACTAAATTGGTCTTGGCTTAAATATGGTGTATTATTCACATACATTTACCAAAAAGATATCAATCCACAGAGACAAAGATATTTGGAAATAGGATAGGAGAGAAGATGTCAACTAGTGTTTAGGACAATGGAAGGGAAATGGAGGATTGAAGCAAGTGACAACCTTAGAACCTGTGAAAAAGGATGCTGCAATGAAGTAAGTCAGTGTGTACCACAGAATCCCTGGGAGTCTAAGCATTTGAAGGCTTCAAGGAAGCTACTCTCTCTTCCACTGCCCCAGTAGGGAAGGGAAGATTTTTTTCCTGCAAAACCTGAATGGTCTCAAAGAAATGAATCTCAGAGTTGCCATTTTGGGGTCTCCCAATGAAAACTTCCTAGCTGTCTAGTCACACACACACACATACACACAAACACACACACAAACACACACAGAGGGAGAGAGAGAGAACAGTCCTGTTTTATACACTCAAACAGGAATCACAATGACATGAGACTTCTCAACAACAATTATGAGAACTAGAAGACCTGGATGGAGAGGACTTCAGAATTCTGAGAAAAAATGATTTTTTTTAAGGCTAGAATTCTATTTCAACCACAAATGAGAGACTAGACAAAGATGATGTGAGACTCAGACCAGAGAGGATCCAAACCAGAAGACTGAGAAGTTCCATTCTGACATCAGTACTGCATGTTTAAAAACAACCAAACCAGATTGGGACAGAGAAAAAAATCTGAAGTGTTGGAGCATTTCAAGTTAAAATATGATATCTGAAATTAAATATTCAAAACAAATCAGGAAGATATTTTGAGAATACTTATTTGGGAAATATTAACTATAATACATAAGGAAATAACCATATGAAAAGAGGCAATTAGAACCAAAAATGGCAGCTAAGGAAACAATCAAAGCACTAAACAGTATTTGACTCAGCTGTGAACTTATTTACATAAGGTTAATGTAAATAATAACTAATTATTTAACTAAATAAATAATTATAAGGGAGTTGGGAAATGAGAAGAGTACAAAATCCTGAAGAATAATTAGAGGAATCACTAGACAATGTCTAATACATAAATCAAGAAAGTATAGGCATATCATTTAGAGAAATAGATCTACTTGTCTAGAAAAATAGTTTTATTATAGGACAGATGTGAAAAAAAGATTGAAATGATCTGGGAGGAGAGGGAGATGAGAGAGGGAAATTTTGGTTTTAAGTTGTTTAATTAAGCATTTTGATTTTTATAAAACTTAAGATGACATTTGGAAGTTGTGCTAGTTTTCTCAGGCTGTTTCAGTGAAATAACTTAAACTGGGTGGTTTGAAACAACAGAAATTTATTTTCTTACAGTTCAAGAGGCCAGAAGTCCAAATCCAAGCTGTCTACAGGGTTGGATCCTTCTGGAGGCTCTGAAGAAAAAAACATCCCCTACCTTTCTCCTAGCTTCTGGTGATTTCTGGCAATTCTTGACATTCCTTGGCTTGTAGATACATCACTCCAATTTCTGCCTCTATCCTCACATTGCCTCCTTCTTAGTGTCTCTTCTCTGTGTATCCTCTCCTCCTCTTTTAAGAAAACTAGTCATTGGATTTAGAGACTGTCATAGTCCAGTATGACCTCAGCTTAACTTAATTACATTCATGAAGACCCTATTTCTAAATAAGTTCACATTCTGAGGTTCTGGGTGGATATGAATATTTTTAGGGGTGGTGGTGGGGTTATTCAACCCACTATAGAAATGTAGAAGGAAAAATGTTACAAAAATTTGAAGATTATAACCACAATTTGGATGTGATGATTGAAGCAAGCAAAAACTGGTGAAATTAGAATTCAAATACTGAGTAACAAAAGGCACTTTTTAGAAACAGAAATTGGGGAGCAATAGCTCCAGATCAAGAAGAAAAGAAAACACACTAATGATAGAAACTTCAAAGATAAAATCAGTTTATGGATGGAGTTTTATCAAAAGATGTTGCTGGGGAGTTTTCAGAACGTAAGTCATTAGGAAATGACTTGAGATTTAGTTTTGTCTCATACTTTAGGAAAAGTATGAGACAAATCTGATTTGTGTTCCTTCATTGATTTTCTCCACTCATTTTTATAAGCATGAAGTTTGAGAAAATGACTATGAAAGGTAGCACTGAGGGACAAGAGTCACAAAAAGACAGTATGGGTTGGAGAAGGGAAATGAAGTGGTAGCAGTTTTGCTCTCATGGTGGTGAGTCTTAAAGAAGAGGGTCCTGGATTGGCTGCAAACTGAACTGGTTGCAAATCAATTCTTTCTCCAACCAGCCACAAGCAGCTTAGCACTATTTTCCCTTACCATTCCAAATCCTGTAGTCAAGTAAGTCACTTCCATTTTAAACCAGGTCTTTAGATATGCCAGTACATAATTATGACACAGAGTGGTGGTTATAAGGTGGGAATTTGGATTGATTCCTTACTCCACCACTTTCTAGCTGGTTAACTAAACACATTGCCTAACCGCTCAAAACCAGTTTCCTCATATGGAAGCTTAAGGTGACAACATTAGTTCCATCTTATGTAGAATTCGTGAGGATTTTATGATAAATATACATAAAGCAAGACAACACAATGCCTAGCATATAATAAGTGTGCAAAAGTGACAGATTTTATTGTTAATACTATTGTATCTGGGAATGATAATATTACTTTATGAGTATTGCAGCTTTTAATAATGAATGGATAAAATTTTATTTGATCATTGTTCAGTGTGACAACCACTTTGAAGGTAAATTGTGATGGTCAAGTTCATTTGTCAACTTGGCTAGGTTACACTGGGAAATTGATGACCAAGAGGTATAGGGTACAAAGAGTTCTGATTGGACAATTGGTGACAAAAAGGTCTGAAGGAAAGGTATGTCGATAGTCCTTTCTGAATAGGTGAAAAACATGAAGATATTTGTGTCTCATGTGAATGTTCACCAGAGGATGACTTCAGCAGGGGAGGATCATAATAATCAAATGGATAGTTTAACCCAGTCTGTGGATACTAGTCTTTCCCCAGCTACTCCTGGGGAGACAATGCACTCAAGAATAAACTGGCCTTTGTGGTGGGATGATAGTTATGCATGGACTCAGCAACATGGACTTCCAATCACCAAGGCTAACCTAACTACGGCCACCATTGAGTGCCCAATTTACCAGTGGCAACTCCAACACTCAGTCCCTGATATGGCACCATTCCCTGAGATGACCAGTCTGCTACCTTGTGGTAGGTTGATTACATTGAACCACTTTCATCATGGAAGGAGCAACATTTTATTCTAACTGGAATAGACACATACTCTGGATATGGATTTTCCTTTCCTGCACACAAGGCCTCTACCAAAACTACCATACACGGACTTACAGAATACCTTATCCACCAGTATAGCATTCCATACAGCATTGCTTCCAATCAAGAAACCCAATTCAAAGCAAATAAATGTGGCAATGGGCATATGCTCATGGAATTTACTGGTCTTACCATGTTCCCCATCACCCTGAAGCAACTGTATTAATAGAATGGTAAAATGGCCTGTTGAAGACTCAATTATGGTGACAACTGGGTGGCAATACTTTTCAGAGCTGAGACAATTGTCTCCAGGAAGCTGTATATGCTCCACTCTATAGTGCTATTTCTCCCATAGCCAGGATCCATTGTATATTATTTAGGGTTCTCTAAGGAAACAGAACTAACAGGAGATGTCTGTAAATATGAGATTTTATAAAAGTTTCTATGCCACTGTGGGGATGCATGAATCCAGATTCCATAGGGCAGGATGCAAGAGTCCAAATTCCACATGGCAGGCAGTGAGCTGGCAACTCTGATGAAGGTCTTTGATGAACTCCCCAGGAGAGACTGGCAGGCTGAAGGAGAAGTGAAAGTTTTCTCTCTTCTCCCTTAAAAGTCTTCAACTGATTGGGTTAAGTCCAGCAGATTGAATTATCTCATTGCAGAAGACATTTCCTTCTTGATGTAATCAGTCACAGATGCAATCAATTGACTGATGATTTAATAAACCAGCCTTCTGGTTGATTAATAAGCCTCAAATGTCCTTGCAGTAATGGTTAGGACAGTGCTTGCTTGACCAGACACCTGAGCACCATCACCTGGCCAAGGTGATACATGAACCTAACCATCACACATGGATCCAAGAATTAAGGGGTGAAAATGGGAGTTGCACCACTCACTATTATTTCTAGTGATCCACTAGAAAAATGTTTGTTTCCTTTCTTCATGACCTTAAGCTCTTCTGGTCTACAGGTATTTGCTCCAAAAGGAAGAGTGTTTCCATCAGGAGACACAACAATGATTCCACTGAACTGGAAGTTAAGACTGCCACTTGGTCACTTTGGGCCCCTCTGAATCACAGGCAAAGAAGGGAATTGCTGTACTGGTTGAGATGATTGATCCTGCTATCAAGGGAAAATAGAACTGCTACTACATATTGGAAGTAAAGAAGGGTTTGTAAGGAACAGAGGAGAACCCCTTGGGCATCTCTTAGTACTACCATGCCCATTGATTAAAGTCAATGGAAAACTGCAACACCCAATTCAGGCAGGGATACTAATAGCCTAGAAACTTCAGGAATGAAGGTTTGGTTCACCCCATCAAGCAAAAAACCACAGCGAGCTGAGGTCCTTGCTGAAAGTAAAGGGAATATGGTATGGGTAGTGGATTCAAGTAGTTATAAATATGAGGCTCAACCAAATGACCATTTACAGAAATAAGAACTGTAATGGTTATGAATATTTCTTCCTTGTTTTGTAATAAGTATGTTTGTATACACACAAACAGCTAATATCTTTGTTTTTTTGGCTATCCTATCCCTTTATATAATATAAGTTGTATTAACTTTATGTCACAGTATTTTAGTTACAGGATATCAAATTTAAGAATGAATATTACCCAAGGACTTGCATCTTCTTGTGGGGAAAAGTTGTATGCAGGATAGTTGGATTATGTTAAGTCAAAGTATGACTCCTGTTTTTATTTAGAGGTTAAGTATGGTTTAAGGAAATGTGTATGGGTACCAAGATGACAAGGGGTGGACTATGCTAGTTTGTTCATGTGTCAACTTAGCTAGGTTATGATTTAAATCATTAGTCAGTTGATTGCTTTTACAGCTTAACAACTACAATCAACAAAGGAGATTGCCTTCAGCAATGAGAGAAGACTTATCCAATAAGTTGAAGGTCTTAAAAGGAGAACTGATTATTTCAGCAGTCAGAAAGAGGATTTTCAATATTTACTTCATACAGCCATCTTCTCCTGGGGAAATTATTGCAATTTTCATTGGAGTTCCAAAGTTGCAGCCTGCTCTAAACAATGTGGACTTGCCAATCCCCACAGTTTCTCCTGGAAAACACTAATACATAAACATTTATAATTTATTAAAGTGTTCTGGTTAATTTGAATTTATTCAGAACTTTATCAGTGCCCCTAATTTTTCAGTCACTTTTGAACTGAACACTTCTTGTTTTAGTCAGTCTTCTCTCCTATCATGTATAAAACATCTTGTCATACAGAGATGTAATATAAGATGTTCCTTATCTCTTTAGAGGAAGTGCCTTCCTGTATGATCATTTAGATTCACCATTCATCATAGTTAGTTTGTCCTTTTTATTGGTTTCAATTCTCTATTTCTTCTACAACTAAGCTAATGAGATAACGTTATGCATTATTTCTTAAGAAATCCAAAATAAGAAATAGTAATGCAGCAGCCAGGCTCCCTCTAAGAGGCTTTCCAAAGTATTTAGGCCTGACCAAGAACTCCCATGGTTAGGAAGTATGATGTTTCCAACACACCAATAGTGGATACATCTTTGGGGATAACACTCTAATTAACCACTATGGTAATGTATTGATTTATAAGGAATAATGGCAATTGCTGGGTTCTAAATACTTGACATTCACATTAAACAATGCATTCTCCTCCTATAGACAAATTAATACAAATAGTCAAATCATCATTAGCATATTGCTCCTAGAGCTTAGAATCAAAACAAAGGGAAGTAGTGAGATGAATCCATTGTTTACTGAAATCCAGCTAAAATTGCCTGATATATCTGTCTCCACAAGATGCATTACATTGTCAGGAGAATTAAGATAGTCAAAGTTCACCGAGGATCCCTCTGTTTGAAATCACCAGTTAAATTTATACTACCAATATTTGCCTCTGTTGCTCTCCTTCATCTATGTAAAGCAAAGCAGGTTAAGATTCTCTTACCACTTTTCTAATCATTTAGAAGAAGTGTTTTGGGCATCACCACCTTCACTGTCAGTGAATGCATGAAAACTCTGCAATGAAACCCAGACATATCACAAGGGGAAATGTTAATTTCTCATGTAGACTTGATTCAGATTCTTGGCATAAAATTAATCCTGTGATAGATAAGTTTAATTTCAAGTCATTTGGGATAAACTAATCTTAAGCACTCCCATCATCTTTCCATTCCTCATTAGTAGAATCAGAATTTTCTCTTCTTCCAATCTTCTCAAAATTTGAGTTCATTACTCCCCTGGAGCAGTGCCCTGGGCAAACAGAAAAGTGACTGTGCTGGCTACTCAATTTGTAAGATATAAGAAGGTATTGCAAAGGCTTGTGAAAGTGAGTGAATCACAGAAAATGATTAGTAAATGAGACTCCAGAGACAACAATGGAATGGGTAAATGACTTCAGAGACCTAGGAAATACAGGAGCTCCATAGGGAAGCCCCCCACCTCCCACCTCACCGTAAGCCTGGCAAGTATCCGTGCTGCCATTCCTCCGTGCTGCCATTCCTCTTTAGCCAGAGGAATCCCTGTTCCCAGTATAAACACGTAGGTATTTTTTCCACCACGTGGTAAGAGTGAGCAAGTTAGCTAGAGGAAGGTACAGCACCCAGTTTCCCCTATGATTCAATATGACCTTTAAGCCACACTCTGAATACTTGAGAACAGAATTGCACAGAGCATCACCGGAACCCAGTGCATATTTGCTTCAGGGAATCCTGAGTAAAGATGGGATTGGTATAGAAAGTACAAAATTTGCACATCCACTAATTCATAAGCATGCGGGAACACAATACCCCACTGGAGTTCTTTCCATAAATTTCTCTTCCCCATACTGTGAAGAGAAACCTGTTTGGCAAGGCCAGAAAGAAGAAAGAAACTATCATCTTAAGATGCTTTCATGATTGACTATTTCTTTTCTTTATCATAGCTGATTAAATTTAGTAGATCTGAATGGAGTATTATCCCTTCTTTTTCTATAAGTTGATCATTCTATCTTACATTAAATTTTAATTTCAGAGTTGAACTCTACGATGACAATCTTATTTCCCTTATTTTCAAGTTCTTACAAGATGTCTCTCTGTTGCCCTCCTCCAAAAATGCATTTGAGGGACAGTCAGGAGTATTTTAGATTATAGTTATGAAAATGGCTCTGGTCATGGTTGTCCCAGGAATACATGGAGACATGAGTTTTACTGTGACTAGGTCCACATGTTAGAGAAGGTGTAAATTAAAAGGCAGTGTGTGCTTCCTAGGCACATTCTAAAAGTTTTGATCTTAAAAAAACCCTCGATCCACTGAGCACATGTAAAATTTTCATAATAAAGTATAGACCAAGGTTAATCCACAAATTACTGCCTTATTTTATCACTGCCCTTCAACCTCCTTGAGTGTGGGTCTACTTGATGGCAGAAAGTAAAGAGATGTAGAGGGAGGTCATCAGGCCATGAAGATCTCAGAATGCATTTTCCCATGAAGTATACTTACTGACTTCTATGATTTGAATTTGTTAACTCATGTTTTAGCAATGTACTAATTATTTGTTGAATTGTTGCATTAAGCAACTCTTTTATACTTCACCTTACGTTCTCATAAAATACACCTCAATATCTCTCATTTGATTGCAATTTCTTTAAAATTTTGACTCACCGTCTGTGATGCAGAAATCATAACCAATATATATATATGCCATAAGTTCCCAACCTCATTTCACCCTGAGTTGTAAGACCATTAAGGTAATGTGCGAAAACAAAGCACTAAGACTTTCCTCTTTTGCAATTTCCCTGTTTCAGAACATCTCTTAAGCAACATGTAGCCTAGTGGTTTAATCATGATCAGGAGTTAGGTGTGCTCAATACTGGTCTATTCCAGCCCTGTCCTGTCTACCTTTGACTTTTGAACTTGCTTGATCACACTGGGTCATTCCTTCAATACTTCAGTATCCCCGGAATTCCATTAAATAGTAGATGATTGATAAAAAACACTTGCTACCTTTTCACTTAAGATTTTTTAAGGATCAAGTAGTTTAACATGTTTAGACCGCACATGCCATGTCATATCTGTCTTTTAATTTAGAGAAACCATTTTTTCTTGAGTGAATGAGAAGATTGGAAAATTGCCTCTCTCATTTATAATTTTGATGGAAAATATTCTAGTTTTATTGACATTTTTAATATTTCTTATAGTGTTAATGATGGTAAAATGCTTAGATAAGCTGAGATTTTATATCAACTGCTTGAGAATAATATTTTTTAAACCTCATCCAGTCCAGTTATGGTCACCATGACTATGAGTGTTATTTATTCTTTATTTATGATTGTAGAAATATAAAACAGCAATTATCACCCCAAACAGAAAGTCTGAAATCACATGCTTCTTTAGGATGTACAAACATCTCTTTGTTATAAAATATTACTTAGATGATAAGTCATAAAGTCGGTCTTTTGCTGGTATTTCCCTTTATCTCCTTCCTTCTCCCCAAAAATCTCAATATGATGTAGTAAGGTAAAGAATTAGTATTCTTAATTTATTGACTGAACCCCACAACTGAAGAGACAGGGATTCAGAGGGAGTTAATGATGTGGTTAAGAAATATATATTCTCATAATTTTCAATTTCTGAAGAGATAAAACAAAAATTTTGATTCAATCACTATCTTATCTTACCCCAAACAGAAAGCTTTAACGAAGGCACATTTCTAGAATTACCCAACCTCAGAGTCCTCAGGTATTCCAGCAGTACCATGTCAGTATTTGAAAGTATCAGTCCAATAATTCTTGAAACTATAATTTTGCTTTAATATCTGATGAATGAAAGATATTACTCATACCCTTGACTATTGTCATTCCTCCAATTCTATTATAAACTTTTTTTCAACTAGTCAAAATGCTAATGTATTATCAAAGTAACTGAGTGCCCAGCACACTGTAGACATTTCATTTAATATTTATTAAGTGAACTAGTGAAAGTTCAACACTAGAATTGGGCATCAGGGATGAGGGACTTATAGGTGTGGGGGAAGACTGAGAAATAGAGTCAGAACCAATTTGCTTGTTAGAAATGTGACACCTCTGCTTTCCAACCCAGGGTTTTTATATGCAGAAATACAGGTTTATTTCCTTAATATGCCTGTTTTAATAGAAACAGTGAGTTTTAGACATTCTAGGATTCTTCCTTTGGTAAATCCCCATTTAACTAGAAGCTCGATGTTATTGTTTTTACTTTTTGGATATCTTGGGCTTTGACAAATTATAAAAATTTTAAAAGCTTTACTTTGATAAGCAAAGTTTTTGTGCCAATTTGGATGAATTATGTCCCCCAAAGAGCAATATTCTTTAGTGCAATCTTGTTGGGGCAGATTTATTAGTCTGTTAATTAGAGTGTGACCTCTTGATTGAATGTTTCCATGGAGATTTTATCCCCCCCCCCCATTCAGAGTAGGTCTTGATTAGTTTACTGGAGTCCTTTAAAGGGAGCTCACACAGAGAGCAGAGAGATGAAAACGCCTGGGGATATGCTAAGCCAAGGCCCAGATGCTTCCTGACACTTAGAGATTGTTGGAGATGCAGACAGAAGGATGTTTGGAGATGCTAAGCTAAGGGATGAAACCCAGAGCTTGTCCTGGAGAAGCTAAGAGAGGCCCAGAGACATTTTGGAGAATGCCATTTTGAAATGCAACTTGGGAGCAAAGGAACAGCAGACGCCAGCCATGTGTCTTTCCAGATGACAGAGGTGTTCAGGACGCCATTGGCTGTTCTTCAGTGAAGGTATCATCTTGTTGATGCCTTAGTTTGGACAGTTTTATGGTCTTGAAACTCTGAATTTGTAACCAAATAAACTCCCTTTGTAAAAGCCAATCCGCTTCTGGTATTTTGCATAATGGCAGCATTAGCAAACCGGAACAGTCTTTTTAAGCCATAGTAGCTCTATTCCGGTCCTACTAAATAGAGAATGTGGATACTTCCTTTGAAAGTATCACTTATCAAATGGATTATCACTGGAATAGTAGTTATCACTATATGGCATTAGAGTTTGTAGCAGAAGACATCCAGTAAATTGAAGCTCTGTTAATTTGGTGCCCTTATTAATCAATGCTTTAAAATGGAGTAATTAATGTGTTTAAAATTACTTAATACAGATGTGCAATTACTTCTAGAGTAACATTCCCATTTATATTTGGTATGAATTTTGTCCATACTCAAATTTTTATTAAAGAAGTTGTGGGTTTACAGAATAATCATGCACAAAATATAAGACTCCCATATACCATTCCATCACCACCACCTTGCACTGGTGTGGAACATTTGTTACAACCAATGATAAACTGTATTATTAATTAAATCCATGGTTTAACTTAAGAGTTCACTATTTGGGTAGTGCAGTTCCATGGATTTAAAAAAAATTTTTTTTTATTCTGTTACCATGTATACAGTCTAGCATTTCACCTTTTAATTATGTTCAGATAGATATTTCAGTGCTGTTAATTACATTCACAATGTCAATGATGGATGGTTGTGATGGTACCACTTAATTTTTAAAGTACATTTTTAAATAGGATAATTATTGTTTTAACTCTAGCTTATTTAATCTTCTAACAATGTTTCTAAAATGTAAAATTTAATACATTGAATATTCTCTTTTTTTGCTTGTTTTTTTAATACATTGAAAAAGCCCCCATCTCAAATTTGATTTCATTTATTGGCTTAGATACTTTCTTCCCTTCACCTTTAGAATATGTTGTAGATTTTTAATTTTTATGTGAACTGAAAAATGAGTTTTGTGTTGAAATCCTTGTGACCCTTTTGATAACTGCAGGCATGTTGTTGCAAATGATTTGGGAACCTACCTCATAATATATAGCAAGGGATAGGACATTAAAGAGTTACCAAAGAGTTACAGTAAAAAAAAAAAAACCAAAAAAAAAAAACTTACCCATGTAGATGTTGAAGTCATATCCTGACCAAAGGAGGAAGTGGCAAGTCACTGGGCTGAAACTTATCTGATGCTGTACATCATAGACGGCACATTGCTGACTGTTTTCAGTTGTTTCTGTAACAAGAGACAGTGCACTCAATCTGAGAATAGTCCAAATTCAAAATGCTGAAGAGAAAACCATCCAATGCTTCAGAGAAGGAGAAACATCAAAAACCAAAGGTAAGGTATTTTCATACATAGTCAAACAAAACAAAACCATTTAATAGAGCATTTGTGTGTGTGTGCACATACATGCACATTGTTCTTATCTCTCAGTCATAAATCAATTCAATAGAGTTGAATGCATTGTGGCAAATACGTAAAAATTGAATTGCAAAGTTAGATGCTAAATAACACTTAGCAATCACAGTTTTTGGAATTCTGCCTACAGTACATATTCATTATTTACATTTGTAACTGAGGTTTGAGTTCAGATCATTAATTTCATTAACTTTTAATGAATATGAAGTTATCAACATCTATTTAACAGTCTACCAAATGCATTTTATCTTTTAAGAGGTTAGTTCTTCATAACAAAAAAGTTATCAGATGGAGATATTTCAGTTAAAATATGATTCATTATTGAAAGTTAAAATATGATAGTTTGTTGAAGAGATGTATTTGCCTTACTCTCCAAAGTCATAAACAGAGAGAGGGCTGGGCTGTGTTTTGGGAAGCATCAAAACTTCATAAATTTTTAGATTTGCCAAATTGGCTCTATGTGGAACATTATTATATTCTTACTCTTGGCAATAACTACCACTTAAAAAAATAGGACAGGGGATAGCAAAGATTAGATTCTATCAGAATTCTAAATTAGATTCATTAATAACATAAAAGAAATGATTTATGAAGTTCCAGGTGTCAGATAATTTCTACATTTTTTGCATTTTTTAGGTAGTTTCATTTGTAATCTACTTGTGAATAGACAATACTTGAGTCCAGATGTCTTTTTAAATGATTGATTCAAAATCTATTATTGTTATTTATTTGCTTGGCATCTCTTCTGAGAGAGTGGTTGGGAATTGATTGTGGCCTTCTGAATTTATGTAGTATTGAACAATATTTTGCAAATCTTTGGATGTAATTTACCACAGTTTCTATGAAGACAACTGAAAATAAATGATTTACAATATTAATTATTTTATAATTCAAATTTTATAAAAGACAGATAAGCATCTTTAGTTAAATATACACTAGATAGCATATCAATACTAATATCATGATGTCTGTTATTTTCCCTATAATAACAATATATAAGATAATATTTCCCAAAAGGTACACATTTTCAAAAACATCACTTACATTTCCATTTAAGATTAATTTTATATACAGTTTGCTTAATTTAAAGAAACATTTATTGAGTTTAAACTAGTAGGTTTGGGGAAGACCACAAAAGTTAATAAGTATTGTTTATTTTCAAAGTATTTAAAATCTAAACTTAGAGTATTTCATAAGGACTGCATTATGTAGTAGGTTATTATCATATTCATGTCACTGAACTATTTTCAAAATGATACTTCAGTCTATCATCATTTGTCTTAATAGTGGGAACTATAGTAATACTAGTGGGATATTGTTCATTTTATTGACTCTTCCTTATTCATAAAATTTAAAATATATTTGATAAAATATATGTCTAAGAATGAAATGTATCACAGAAAATGGTGGCACTGGACAAATATTAACTCTTGTGAATGATTTCTCATTTTCTTTATGTAGACGGTTTTATTCTACATGAATTTTAAGAGATATATAGATGTATAAGTGTGCTTTTCATACATTCCAAACCAACTATGTCTTTTCCTTTTAATATGGTAGTGATATTTTAAAAATCATAATAATATCTTAGAAACAACTCCTATTTAATCCACATTTATGTTACTGGGTAATTGTCTAATGTAGAAAAATCATGAATGTAGAAAAATCATGAAAGACTGCATTTTTTTTATGGAAAAAGAGCAGACTCTATAAGGGATGGCAGAGATGGATCTTATGATGATCTTCACATTTAAGTCACAGTAGAGTGAGGACTTCAAGTCTCTTCTTTCACTGGAAGAGAACATAACATCAAGCAGTCTTGAAAGGTAGAATAGAACCATCAAGAAATCAGTCTGACATACAGGTACTCATTGTCTGTACTGATTACTTTATCAGACAATAACTCACATCTCTTGACCCAGAAACTTATATCCTTTGTAGTATACTCTTCCAAGATTGCTGAGACAGATTTCCTTGTTTGTTTGTTTGTTTTTGTTAATCATAAATGTTAAAATAGGCAAAGAGTGACAAAATTAAAAATGAAGGAAAAATTACTTGATGATCTAGTGGATATTAACTCCCATGGTGTATATTTTAGGTGACCTGATTCAAATGCTGAATGCATAGTATACCTAATGTAATAAAACTGTTAATTTTAAAAGGAAATCAATGGAAAAGAACTTGGTTATTAGCATTTTCAATTAGGTCCTATGGGTGTGAGAAGGTGGAAACATTTGTGAATATAAAGTGTAGTAATAGATTATATGAGTTCTATATCCAAAATAATTTACTATTTTCTTACATTTGCAAGACTTATCAATAAATATGTCCATGAATCCAAAAGAACAGTAAATCAAAACACATGTTAAAGTACCATTTTACAAACTATTGTTTTATAATTACGGTATCCTCTTTTCACTCTTTATTCCTCTGTTTCTCTATTTTTGATATGGGCTCTTTTCCTTCTAAATAGCTCACAAATGAAACCAATACTATTCGAATTTATGATAAGAGATTCACAGGGTAGGTTAAGAGAGAGGAATCAGAGATATTTCATAAGGGAAACTGAAAAGTGCTGAAGAGTAGTTACAGAAAAGAAAAAAGAAAAGAAAAAAGACTCACTGTACTGGAATGTTAATAAACTCTAATAAATTTAATTTGTCTCAGAACTCTCTATGGTGTATAGGTAAATTATGAATTAAGAAAGAAATTTCATGGATAATGATTAAGTATTCTACATTTTGATATGTCCATTGCAAGTAGTATTATTTAACATAAATACAAAGTACTGGACTTTTCTTCTTTTAGTTTTTACCTTCTTACCACTAATGGCCACTACTGGTAATGATTTTAAAAACGTTTAAGCATATTTCAGACTCAGATTTGATTAATTGTGATCTTACTACATTCTATAAATGTTTCAGTTATGGAACATAATACATTCCCTTGTCCTTTTCCCAACTAAAGTGTTTTATTTTACTCTTCCATATTTATTGTGAGTTTATTACACATCAACTGCTAGGCTAAGAATTTTTTGAACACTAACTTACTTAATGTTTGCAACAACTCTGTGAAAGAAGCATTCTTATTTACCTTCATTTTCCAGGTAAAGAAGCTAAGGCATAGAGATGGTTAATAAACCTCAGCAAAGATATATAGAGGAATCATCAAACTGTGTGATGTGAAATGCATATATCAATTTCCAGTACCTATATTGCTAATTATCATATTGCCCTTATATTATAAGCAATGAGACTGTGAGATATTACATCTATTTGTATCTGAATTTTAGCTAAATTTTAGGAAGACCAGGGAGACCATATCTCTAAGAACAAAAGAATTCTAGCCTCAGTAAATGTGAAAGGAATTTAGAGGTCCTCCTTTTCTGTCTTTAACTAAATGCAGAAAACCATCTACAAAGCCCTCCAGGAGTCCACCCAGCTTCAATATTTAACAATTGTAGAACAACAACAAAAAATTTTCTTAATATTCAAATGTTCAAATTGTTTAAAATATGGAGGTAAGTATAACCATCTCCCTCCTACACCTAGCATAGGCCCTTAATAAATATTTATAAAATAAATTAACTTTCTTGAACCTAATTATTTGCAGCCTGGTTCAAGTGGGAATACTCATCAATACTATGCAATTTCATTATTCTTGGTATCAAGTCTGTTACTGTGTAAGAGGGTGTGTTGTGTGTATGTGTGTAAATACAACTAGAATTCATTTCTAAGCTTTGTATTAAGGACCAAAATTAACAAATTTTGTGCAAGAATCCCTCCAGAGGCCCCCTTTACATGACAATAGACATTTGTTCTATGGTAGGGAATATGGTTGAAACTGAAAATTAAAAAGGAATAGATCCTACAAACGAAACTTGGTAACTGTAATTAGAACAACTTGGCCTTTACTTGGCAGAGATTAACAATCTGTGTTAATGAATTTTAACTGAGGTTTTCCTTTCGGTAAAGAAGATTCAAATATCACTGTTATTTTAAAGGGAGACATTGGAAAAATGGCAGTTCTGGAAAAACCTTTTTTTTTTTTACCATTCTTTTAATCTAAAGTACATACCAAATGAGACACCATTAAGTGTCACAGATGCTAATTTTCACTAGCAATGACTGAAGTGGCATTGTTTCCCATTTGCATTTGATCCTAGCAATGATGAGAGGTGATGAGTTGATGATGAGCTGTTTTCACTGCACTGCCCGCTGTGCAAATTTATGCTCCTAGACAAGGATGACACATAGTTGTGGCATTAAAGAGCTTTCCTCATTGCTTTTTTGTAACAATGCCGTTAAGATACATTTTAACTCTTATCTAACCAGGTATAATAAAAGGAAGAGGAGTTTACTTGTTCTGGTGCTTACTCTAGGCCAAGCACTTGTACGGGGGTTATGTCCATTACTTTATTTAATCTTCCCCAAATGAGGTAGGAATTTTTTTTTTCCAATTAACAGGAAAAAAAAAATAGACCCATAGATGTGAAATGCTTTGCCCAAGATATCATAGCATGTTTAGAATAGATTTGGAATCCTGTGGACAAATTTTCTGCTTCTAAGCCTTTGGCCCTTCCTCCCCCATTACTCCCTGTTGCTTCTTTATCTGGGGTATAATTTTCAGCCCTTAATTTAGATGAGTTTAGCTGAATCCTTTGGCTTTTCAAAAAAAGTTCACATGCTGAATACGATATATGATATACAATGTAGGCAATACTTTGGATTCATTATTTCTTAAGATTTTGTTTTAAAAAAGGTGGGTATAAGTGTTTAATTTTACTTTGGTTATTACACAAAAATAATTCTCAAAAGATTATCTTCTTTATGGAGTTAGTATTTATGTCATATTTGTATTGTAAAAATATTTAAAGTAAATTATAATGCAACCCAAAACCAAATAAGACAAGCTGGAGAAAACAGAGTATAGACTACATTAGAAGTTATCACAGGGGCCATCAGGATTGAGTTTAATACATCTCCAAAAACTTGCTCTTTGGTGTGGTCCTACAGACTAGCTGATTGGAATTCCCTGGGAGGTTGTTAGAAATGAAATTCTTTGGCCTACCCTAGACCTACTAGGTCACAGTATACATAGTAACAAGATACCCAGGAGCTCCTGAGCACTTTCAAATTTGGAAATGAAAGTTGCCACTGACCTATACTGTTGTGACTTCCAGCTCATGCCTCATCCCAAGGAGAAATGTCCCCATTCCACTGTTCACATTCACCATGGCTTACTGACCCTTGCAACCAGAAACACACCTCAAAATTGATATGCCATTTCCTAAACGTTTCTTCCCTTTCCTTCAAAATCTTCTTTTTCTATTGGATAAAATTTTAATTACTACGGCACCTTACATAGATGGGATGAACTAATAATTTGCTCATTTTGTTTCACCCATGTTTAATTGGTTAAACAACTTAAATAACTTTAGCCTTGACAAATTTTCTCCAAACAAAGCACTAATTCATCTTAGCCTTCCCATTTTATAGGATGTGAATCTATAATCAAGTTTGGCCATGAGCAAGTAGCTAAAGGTTTGGGGCCAAATAGATCTGCTATACTTGAAAAAAATACATGATATACAGAAAGTTCAGGAGATGAAATGGTCAAGAGAAATGGCAGAAGTGTAGCCTCCCCTCTGTTTCTAAATTTGGATATTATATCTTATAGGAAGAGTATAAAGTCATTACCTTGACTACCAGTGCACTGGATTTGTTAAAAATCAATTTAATAAGACACTTGTCTATTTTAATCTCTCCCTGCCTTGCTCTGGAGATAAATGGCTTCATTATCTACATAGAATGTGTGTGTGTGTGTGTGTGTGTGTGTGTTTAATATAATAGAATCAAACCTATACTCCACATGTCTAAGTTTCCAAATTTAGGATTTCCAAACAGATCCATTTCTCTTTCTTTTTAGTGTTCAGGATTTAGGTGAACTTTTAGAAACAAGACATTTATAATTAGCTTCTTAGTAGAGAACAAAAATGTTCTCCATTAAGAATTGATTAAAAAGAATAGAAGGGGTTTTAAAGCTATCTCTGGTGGTAGATGAAGTGATTCTTGTATAGATAAAATCATTTGTCACCACAGTGGTTAAGTCCCCTATCTCCCCTTATGTGAAGAGATTTGGAAATTTTCACCTAGTCTTGAAGTCTTACTAATTGGACATGAGGATTTCAGCTGCTTCCTTTTGTCCAATTACCTTACATCCATCACCACTTCCAGTTGCCCAGGATCCTCATGCAGCCAAACCCACATTTGCCCTGTACTTCTCATTGCTGCATCCCTCTTTTACTTATACTTGCCAGTATTTTTCCTTGTTGTTCTTTCCTTTCTCCCATCCAAAATTTACCTCTGTGATTCCGCACTAAGCCTCTATTAGGAATAATTTGAAAATCAACAAAAGTAAAACATTTGTTCTGCCCTCTTGACCAGAGGCTTTTTAGCTACATATTAGAATCATCTGGGGTATTTTACAAAAATACCTGTGTGGGCCCCACCACTATATATTCAGATTTAGTTGATCTAGTGAGGCCCCTTGGTCGTGAGGTTTCAGTCACTCTCATGCTTTTCCGTCTGTGCTTCCCTTACTCTGGAATGCCTTTGCTCGCTTTCTGCGACTCATAAACTCATATCTTATCCTTCACTACTTAGCTGGAATGTCACCCTCTCAAGAAAACCTCCATCAGTGACCCTGAGTCAATTTATTATGGAGCAATCTGGTAGAGCAGCTGGGTCATAGACTAAAGTTCTAGAGACCTGAGTTTGAAGTCCTGTTTTGATATTTCCTATATAGGGGACTTTGAACAGTTTATTAAATCTCTTTTGAGCCTCAGTGTGCTTATCTGGAGAAGGTGATGTGTTAAAGCATGTCTCAAAGGATTGATGCGAGAATTAATTTAGGTACTATAGGTAAATTCCCTAACACATAGTGTTTGTTTATTAATCTCTCCCTTTTCCTGTTTTCATAGTGCTTTTTCCATACACCTATCACTAATCTTACCACAGTTTATTTCAATATGTCCTCCCAACTTGATTCACCATCAAGAACAGGGGCTGTGTCATTCATATTTTTATCCCTGGAATTTTTGGGGGGAACAAGGGAGATTGAACGCCATTTCTCTGACATTCAGATTCCATATACTTTCTTATTAGACTTTGGCTATCATCAAAATAATTTATAGCATAGAAAACAGTAATGATTTCTCAATATATGTGCGATGATTGTTGAATGACTAATGGATATTATTAGTCATCTACAGAAGTAACCACTCCAGGACATAGTTTGTAAACAGGTTGCTAATAAAAATCTGGGGAAATTCCACATGAAAACAAAGTAAGCTTTCTTGGATTCATAATGTAATAATCAGTAATCAAACATTGTATTGTAATCTATCTGAAAAAAAAAAGTGTTAGCAAAAAGGTGTTGCTGTGCAGGGAGCTTAGAAAGGGATAAGCAGAGTAGAAATTTACCACTGTTCTATGGATCTAGAAAAGTTGACACAAATATTCCATTCTGCTCAGCAAACTTGTTCACTTTGGTGAGATGTGTACTTCAGGCCATTATAATTAGTTCATGGCTCTATCCCTTGATCTCACCCAAATCACTTCACCATGACTCTACTACAATAATCAAACAAACTTCTAGCAATGACCCAGTGTCCTATGTAGTGTTTCTTCCAGGGGAGACAATTCTTCAATCATCCAACAAGAATGTTCATTCTTCCTGGCAGTTAAATTGCACATAGCATATCAATAATTGGTAATGCCATTCTTGATATCTTATCAGTTTGGTTTAAGAGTTGGTCCCCCTGAAATAATTTTTGAATGCTTGAAATATGACGTTTCTGTACCTATAAAGGTGAGGTCCTTATATTGGATGTGGAGACCTGACTCAGGTACTGGCTTCCTAGAAGGACTGGCCAGAATTGCCAAATGGCCTCACTTCCAGATACTTTTCTCTAAATAAAATGTAAAGGACAACTAAATTATGAGGTTTTTTTTTTTTTATATATTCTTTTATAATCTTAGTAATTTAAATTCCTGGCATAAGATTTAAGGCAGATTTACCTTGTATTAAATTCTATTTTATAATACATAGTGATATGGAATTAGTCTGGATATTTGGTTACAAACAACCAACTGAAATATTCAGTTTTTCTCTGAATATTTTATATGGCTACAGCTATGTATCTTTGATTTGCTTTTTAATTAAGTAAAAGTGATAAAATATTTAATTAAATATGTAAATTTTTAATACTTATGAGTATACTTTCTTGACATTAATTATAATAATTAATTGATATTAATAATAACATATTATTATATAGCCATCATCATTTTTTGTTGTCTTTTGTTTGATTTGCTTAAATTAGGCCATCTAAAGTTTTCAAATAACTCTCTTTTCCATTTTAAAGCAGCCATTACCAATGAAATAAGTATTGATATGTTTAAAATACAATTTATTCAAAGATAAATGTTCTATAAGAATTAGACATTATAGTAAAGGTCAAGGAATTATCATTAACTGAATTTATTTCTACCACTACTATTATATCTCAACACCACTTTTAAGTACATATACACATTCGATATAGATTGAAATAGTCATACAGCCAAATCCAAATGTACGGAAAATTCTCTTCCAAATATCCTAACATGGACTTACTATTACAGTAGGACCCTGTCTTACATTACAAATAGGTTCCAAGACCTATGCATCAGTTGAAAATTGTGCATAATAGCGAACCCCATTATAAATAAGTATTTCTTGTACAAACATACCTATCACATATTTTTTATACATAAGACAAATAAACACTCTATGGACAATAAGTAAATAAAATTAATTACAGAAATAATTTTAAAAATCTTAATTCTCTTTCTCTGCCTTTATTTTTTTCAATTGACAAATGCATACACCTGGATTTGCATGTGTTGAGTTCACATAAAGTGAGGGTCTACTGTATTTTTCTCCACCCATTCTTTCCTTGTTGGGGATTACACACCATATATTTGCCCCACATAAACATGTCTGTTCTTACTGAGAAAAAAAAATGTTTAAATTCCTAGGACCAGTGGCAGCGGTGCTGCCTGAGATGGGAATGTTTATAAGCTTTATGATATTAACGGCAGCATTCAACCTCAGGTGGCATAAAGCATGCAAAAAAGAACTTTCTGTCAGTTTTATTATTTCTAAAAAGGTTCCCCTTGAAGCAGAAGAGTGACCTTGCTCTGCTGAGCTGACATATGCCTCTGGATTAATGGTCGAGCTCTGCTGGAGGGAAGCTCACGGAAACATTACAACTCCAGAAGCTGGGCTGGCGGTGACCATTAATCAGGGGGACCCAAATCATGCATCAAACACATGCATTTAAACGTAGTAAAAATGACTTTAAAAAAAAAAAACTTTTTGAGAATTAGCTTATTGTTTGTCATTACTTGTGTTCAAGGAGATCACTGTATGACTGAAACGTCCCTTGGGGAGACCTTTAGAAAGGTTATTATGTACCTAGGTGAATGCAGATGACATTTAAAACTAATAGGAGGTAACAGAGTTTTTCTTCCAGAGAATTGGATGGGAAAGTTTATTAAATTGGTTCTGTTTGCCCAACTTAATTTTCTCACCTTTGTTTAACCATGTTTTCGAAGCAATGAATACTCTGAATGTTGGCCTCCTTCGTGATAATTTTATTTTTAAAACTGGAGTAACTGGATTTAGTAGTACATTCATTTGACTGGTAAAAAAAGTTTACCAGTCAAATTTTGGGGAACCTACAGTTTGAGGCAACATACTCGGCTATTAAAAGTATCTTGATGGGCTTTAAAAATACTGTAATCCTTCCATCATGTGTCAATCAGCTAACGAAAAATTTTCAAGAAGTTCTTTCTATGATTACTGCAAAGGAAAAAAAAAGGTTTAAAATTAAGAACTTGGAGATAATGTCCAGCTTAATTTAGCCGATAATATTATGTTACTCTTGCTTTTTCCCCCCAGTCCTTTTGATGGTAAAATTAAATAGACCTAGTTTTTCTTTTAGGCTTCTAGTAGTTTGTTATTTAGAGTAATGATACTGTATATAAGTCATATGATATAATTTCATTAATAGGTAGAATACATAGAATAATTCAGGCATGTATTAAGGAAACCAGAATGAAATTTATATTTAATATTACAGTCAATGTAGTAAACCTTGTTGTGATCAGGACTTCAAAATTATTCTTCTCCTAAATAATAGTTGGCTTCTTTTACCATGCTTCAGTATTCCCTTCTAGCTATTAGCCAAATCCTACATAGGAGGCCACACCACGTTCTATGCAGAATTATTTATTTGTTTTTGAAATTTAGGTATAGGATTAAAATAGCTGATTTTGATGTGACCAGAGTTAAATAATATTTAATACTTGGTTATATATAGGAAAAAAAAAAAAACAAATATGCAAACAACAAAAAGTTAATTTCTAAATTTATGGGAGAAGGAAATATATTTTTTTACCTGGAAATGTGAATCATCCATCCTTGGTACCACCTTCTCTGTATCAAGATAGCTAGAAAACAAAATTAGTAATGAGAAATTTGCTCAGGGAAATTGCTTATCTTAGATTAGGAATGGAAAATGCATGAAACATATGTTATTTGTAATTTATGTTCCCACCACTTTCCCCAAAACACACAGTATCTCTGTAAACCATGGTGAACACTGTTATCATGATCTGTTTACTCTAATTCTGAAAGTGGTTTCAGAACCATTTCAATAAACTTTCCACAAAGATTTTAACAAACTATCCATGCTGGTGCAAGGATTGAAAACTTCTTGCCAAATTTGATTTTAAAGGGATTGTTCACCCAGACAATGGAAAAGCCTAGTGAAACATTCCTATACAAAATATGCCACACTTCTCTACTGACCAAATGGTTACATTCAGTGGGACAGCATCTCTTTCTCTACCTTGAAGAATTTAGGACACAATTATATCAGACATATTTTTGTCAGCTAGTGCTCCCTTTTACATACAGGGTATGGTCTTCAACATTTCTGTTAATTTATCATCATTTTAGCAATCACCATATTTGGATATGGCAACTTCTAAAGACTCCATCAGTCAATAACCACACAATCTCTTTGAGTAAATAATTTTTGAAGATGGTTAAGCAAATTCAAATTTTATTGATTTCAGCTGATTTCAGTTGGAAAATTTGTGATCATTTTAATGTATCCTTTTTGAGTCTGATTATAAATAATATATGTATAGGTTTATGTACCCAGAATTCCTTTTATGCAGTAAAGTCAGTACAAATAAGTATTTGTAATGAATGAATATAAATTTCCAAGTTGACATCTACTATACATTATTAGCTTCAGTTATTTTACATATAAATCTGCTTTTAGGATTGCTTCTATTTTTGTGCTCCCTTTATTTAAGCATGCCTTTATTTAGCTCTTATGCATTGAAGTGATTTGTTTGATGGCACAAATAGAGTATAAATGACTCAAAGATATATTCTTACTTTATTCATCCAGACAGTCCTTACCCTAAGTATGAAGTTTAGTCATAGAAGGCATTTAGTTTATTTATGTCAAATTGCATAATGTTAAACTGTATGGTTTTTAATTAAACATAATTTTCATTGGCTTTACAAGATTAAGTTAAATAATTTGCTTTTATGAAATTATGACATATAACTTGAAGAGTATTGTGGGATTTACCATCTACTGTGGTTTTCCCCAGTCTGACAACTTGAGGTTTTTTTTCCACAGTTGCTATAGCCTTTGAGAGCAGGAGCGATCAGTGTGTCCTAAAATGGCGAGGCTTTGGCAAGTGGTCTCATTGGGGAGGTGGGACTTGATCCTGCCCTTGATGTATGGGCTGGGTTGGGATTGGTCGAAGAGGCAGGGTATTCCTCAAAAAGAGAACAGCATGAGCAAGAGCTTAAAGACATAAATGAATTTGTCCACAGTAGCCAAGAAGGCATTCTGGGATAGAACTGAGGATCGGTGTCAGAAGTTTGGCTTAATCATATTGATTAGGATTGCCTGATAACGTGGGGAGTCTTGAATGTGTGCCATGCTGAGTTTGGACTTTTTTTTTTTTTTTTTAATAAGGAAAAGCTACTTAAACTGTGAGCTTCAGTTTTCCTCATCTGGAAATTGGAGAAATTAATAACTGGCTCACAGAGACACTGTAGATTTAATGAAATAACTGTAGATAAAGAACTTGGCACGGAGCTTGGCTCACAGCAAGCTCTCAGTAACCACCAAAACAATGTGGGGCAAGCTTTACATTTTGAGAATAATGAAATGATGATTACTGCTACTTTAGAAAAATTAGTCTTAGTGGTATTATGTTAGATGATTGAAGGGGCAAGAGATTGGGGACAAAGAAGCTGAAAGTTGTTGCATTGGCCTAGGATTGGGGTTATAAACATGTATTTGATAAAGAGACAATATAAAAATAAATGTTTACAACAAAGATTTGGAGAAAGGATTGAGCAGATGTGGAATGCGGGTGAGTGTGCCTGTGTGGTGCATTATATTTTGCATTATATGTCCAAATTCACCAAAGAGAGCAGTGAGGAAATCCAGGTTTGCAGCAGTCCATGTAGATGAGTTGGAGAGTTCAGGAGGCAAAGTCAAAGCAGATTTCCACAGGCAGCAGGACATAGCCTGAGAGACATTTGTTGGCACAGCTGCCTTTCAGCCTGAAGACAGGCAGACAGTGGTTAGAGGCTAGACAAGAGGGAGTTTCCAGGAGAAATTCCTTAGGTTTTCAAGAAAAGGTGGTATAGTGAAAGAATTCCAGAAGGATCAAGGACTACTTAGTGTACTTGTTTATGGGTTTAGTAGAGAAGAAAGAGAGAGAGTAGAGGAAGAGAAATTGCAAAATAAAACAACATTGCAGGACTATGTGGGCCAAGCAGAAGGTTTACAATAGGGAAAGCAAGAGGTCTCCCTGATCACAGCCACATTTTAGAAGCTTTTAAGTTCTTTTATAGTCTATGACATTTTGTAAGACTAGGCGAATCTAAGTGACTGATCTTGCACAAATGCTTACAGAGCCTTGACTGAATATTTTCCTAAGAAAAAGATATTTAAGAAACATTAAAACATTGTTTATTCTAGGTAAACACAACAACTCCTTTCAACTAACATAGAGTATGATGATTTCTATTCTATTCCTAAAAGTATAGCATGACTTATAGTATATGCATACAATGTAAATAATGAAAGATGGTTACAAATCATGCAGAACTACAATAGAAATTGTTAAATACTATATCCTTTTTTACTCTTTTAACTTGTTTTGTTACATTTAATATTCTGATATGAGTGTCGTCTTTTGCAGGTTATGGATTGTTCTGCATTGATTTCTTTTCTTTTCTTTTCGGTTCTAGTTTCTTTCCTTGGGTAATCTTTGAGGCAGTGTTCATTTGCAGAAAACATTGCTACTGGCACATCAACTTCTGAAAGTAGAACTTTAGCATGGAAATTATGACACAACTTTAAAACACTATAGTGGAGTCAGAATTTTCAGTTCCTTTAGATTTTTTTTTCAGTTGATAGAAAAGATACCAAACCAAAGAGATTGGGGGGACTAGTTTTTTTCCTAAGAGTCCAGCTGTAAATGAAAAACATTTGGGGTATTGATATATGTATGAACACTGGATAGCCTTTACCCAAGGTTAAAATGTTAGTATTTAAAGAAATGTTTCACAACTCTCGTTGTCTCTTAGACACTCCAAACAACTCCCTGACACTCCGAACAACCATCTTCCATTGGCACCACAAGATATTGTAATTATTTAACACTGAGGCAATCCTAACAGATTTTTTTTTTAAGTGAGTTAAATTTGTTTCACACTCTTCAAAAGACTTCAGCACCTGAGTTAGTTAGAACAATTAAATCCTCGAATGTCTTTGGATTAAGCCTATTGAGATTAAGCATTTTATTATTATAGAATACACATACAGGGGTGTGCTTTAATAAAATTCTGATCTTCAAGAGCGGATTGCTAACCAAAGGCTCCCTATGCAATATTTAAAAGATGTGAGAACTTGTTGGCAGATTGTGTGTAATCTTTAATTTTCTGGTATATTTCAAAACACTGCGGATGTCTGACTCACATATGCAAACAGGTTTTGTGAAGCAGACTGTGAAACTTTTCCACCAGTACCTTACCCAAAAATTAAGTCATGCTAGAGATGAGATTTTATTCTAAGACCCCAAAAGCTGGTGACTGATAAGGAAATAAAAATAAGGATCAAGTTCTGGTTTATTTTGTTTGTTTGTTTGCTTTGGTTTTCTATTTTTTTTAATTAGAAAAGTTGTGAGTTTACGGTCAATCATGAATTACAATACAGGATTCTCTTATACAAGTTCTGTTTTTGATCAAAATATTTTGATTCACATTTCTAAAGAGAGATCCCCTAATTCAGTTTCATATTGGTAGATGCAGACTGGCCATTGTTCTAGGAAGCTGTTCAGTTACAGTCTTTCTACCAAGCTAACTTTGCCACACTTTTCAGATTCTCAGATAACATGTTTCTTTGAAAAAAGGAAGACAGAATCAAAAGTGTAATAGAATGGTGCAGGGGAGAACATCTCAGGGTGGAGAACTGGCGGGGAGGGGGAGAATATTTTTGCTAGTTTGGGCCTAAGATACTTTCCTTATTGAGAAGGAGTAGATGATTTCTAAGAACACTGCCAACTTTATATCATAAAATAACACTCAGTAACAATTACAATGGTTATGTAAAGCTAAAGAGATGTGACTGATAAAAGTGAACCCTCTTAAGTTCCTTTATGTTATTCATTGCTTTGTGCAGGGACACACGTACACACATATGCTCAGACACTCAACAGGTACTTGTTCAGGCCTATTTTTGTGGGAGCCTAGTAGGCTAGGTGGACAAAGGTAATCTTCATCATGTGAACACAGATACTATTCAAAAAGGCAATGCAGTCACACACACTATATCAAAGTAAGTTGTACTAAAATAGATTTAGTAAACAAAACTTTAATTTTTCCTTAAATACATGCCCAATTCTAAGCAACTATCTATCACTTTAAAAAAAAATTTTTTTTACTTTTTTTTATTAGAGAAATTGCAGGTTTACAGAAAATTTATGCATAGAATACAGAGTTCCCATATATCACCCTATTATTAACACCCTGCATTAGTGTGGTATTTTTGTTACAATTAGTGAAAGAACATTTTTATAATGGTACTATAAACTATAGCCCATTGTTTAGAGTTCACTGTGTTATACAGTTCTATAGTTTTGGCTTCTTTTTGTAAAATTTTTTTCTGATAACATACACACAACCCCAAATTTCCCCTTTTAATCACATTCAAGCATATCATTCAGTGCTGTTAATGTTCATAATGTTGTGCTACCATCCATTACCAAAATTTTTCCATCAACCCAAAGGGAAACTGTGCAATTTAAACATTAGCTCCCCGTTCCATACCCCATCCTGACACCTGGTAACCTTCATCCTGGTTTCTAACTCTATGAATTTGCTCATTCCAATCATTTCATATCAGTCAGATCATATTTTGTCCTTTTGTGTCTGGCTTATTTCATTCAACATGATGTCTCCAAGGTTCATCAATATTATTGCATATATCAGAACGTCTTTCCTTTTTAGAGCTGAATAATACTCCATTGTATGTACATACCACATTTTATTTCTCCATTCATTGACTGATGGACACTTCGGTTGCTTCCATCTTTTGGCAATCTTGAATAATGCTGCCATGAACATCAGTGTGCAGATATCTGTTCCAGTCCCTGCTTTCAGATCTTTCGGGTATATATTTAGAAGTGATGTTGCCAGGTCGTATGGTAATTCTATACTGAATTTTCTGAGGAACTGCCAGCTGTCTTCCACAGCAACTGCACCATGTTATATCCCCACCAACAATGAATGAGTGTTCCTATTTCTCTGCATCCTTTCCAACAGCTGCAATTTTTCATTTTTAGTAGTAGCCATTCTAGTGGGTGTGAAATGGTATCTCATTGTGGTTTTGATTTGTATTTCCCTATGATTAATGATATTGAGCATCTTTTCTGTGCTTTTTGGCCATTCAAATATCTTCTTTTGAGAAATGTCTATTCAAGTTTTTTGCCCATTTTTTATTTGGCCTGTTTGTCTTTTTATTGTTGAGTTGTTAGATATCTATATGTAGCATAGATATTAAACTTTCTTTGGATATATGGTTCCCAAATATATTCTCTCACAGAGTAGGTTGTATTTTTAACTTTTATGATGAAATCCTTTGATGCAAAAAAGTTTTTGATTTTGATAAGGCTCCATTTATCTGTTTTTCTTTTGTTACTTGTGCTTTGGTTGTAAGGTCTGAGAAACCATTTCCTAACACAAGGTCCTGAAGATGATTTCCTATGTTTTCTTCTAAGAGTTTTATAGTTCTGGTTCTTATATTTAGGCCATTGATCCCACCAGAGTTGATTTTTGTATATGGTGTGAGGTAGCGGTCCATCTTCATTCTTTTGTACATGGACATCCAGTTTTCCCAGATCTATTTGTTGAAGACATAATTCTTTCCCCATTGACTGGACTTGGTGCCCTTGTCAAAAATTAGTTGGCCAAAAATGTAAGTGTTGATTTCTGAACTCTCAATTCAATTCCATTGGTCTATCTGTCTGTCCTTGTGCCAGTACCATTCTGTTTTGATTGCTGTGGCTTTGTAATAAGTTTTAAGATCAGAAAGTGTGAATCCTACAACTTCATTCTTCTTTTTAAAGATCACTATTCAGAACCCCTTACCTTTCCATATAAATTTGATGACTGGCTCTTCCATTTCTACAAAGAAGGCTGTTGGAATTTTGAGTGGAATTGTGTTGAATCTATAAATTTCTTTGGGTAGAATTGACATCTTAACAATATTAAGTCGTCCAATCCACGAATGTGCAATGTTCTTCCATCTAGTTTGGTCTTCGTTGACTTCTTTTAGAAACATTTTGTAGTTTTCTGCATGCAAGTCCTACATCCTTCACCAGAATTATTCCTAGATTCTTGATTCCTTTTGTTGCTACTGCAAATAGAATTTTTTTCTGTATATCTTCTTCTCATTGTTCATTGTTTATGTATAGAAATACTACTGATTTTTGCATGTTCTTATAACCCACCATTTTGCTGAATTTGTGTATTAGTTCCAGGAGTTTGTTGTGGATTCTTCAGGATTTTCTGTAAATACTATCATGCCATCTACAAATAAGGAAAGTTTTATTTCTTCCTTTCCAATTCAGATGCCTTTTATTTCTTTCTTTTGCCTAATTGTCCTAGCTAGAACTTCCAATACAATATTGAATAACAATGGTCACAGTGGGCATCCTTGTTTTGTTCCTGATCTTAGAGGGAAAACTTTCAGTTTTTCACCATTAAGTATGATTTTAGCTGTGGGTTTTTCATATATGCCCTTCATGATGCTGAGGAAGTTTCCTTCTCTTCCAAGTTGTCTAAGTGTTTTCATCAAGAAGTGTAGCTGAATTTTGTCAAATGCCTTTTCTGCACTAATTGAGATGATCATGTGCTTCCTCCCTCCCTTTTTTCTGTTAATGTGGTACTGCAATTACATTACATTTATTGATTTTTTTTATGTCAAACCACCCTTGCATACCTGGGATAAATTCTATTTGATCATGGCGTATAATTCTTTTGATGTTTTTGGCTCCTGAGTCATTTTGACACAGCCCCTGCATTTTATTTTATGTATGGATTCATCTTGTATATTTCCTACTCCTGTCCTCCTTTTAGTAGAAAACATATTTAGGGTCCATTATCTGGTCACTAAGAGGGCCATGTTCTATATTGGTCATTCATCCAGGCCTTTTCAATAGGCAGAGCTAAGAAGTCTATAAGACAAAATATATCATGAGCTCTCATTGATGTTTGCAATTAAGAATAAAGAATACAGGGTTTTACTCAACCATTAATTTTATATTTTCTTTGCCTTTTTCATATACTGAGTATATTGGTTCAAATGACATTAACATCATTACTCATTTGTGTTATCCTTCAACAGATACATTTATATAAACCAATATTATTAATAACAATATAATTACTTAAAATAGGTTAAAATTCAGTTTGTCATTGTTTTATTCCTTGTATATCCCACTGTTCTATGATAGTCAAATTACTTTGTTTTAAAATCACTCAAACTAATTCCTCTTACTTAAGCCACTAATTCAATATGCAATTTTTCTTCATTTTGCTTCAAATTTTAGGGATTGTTTTTTATCTTGATTTAATTTTGTTTATAAATATTTAAAACATTTACATGGTTTTTAACTCAAATCTAAAAAACAAGGTACATTCATAGAAGTTTATTTTATTTCTTATCCTCTTTACTGTTTCTTTCACCCCATTTTGCTATATATTTGTCTGTATTAAAACACTTTCACAAATATTAAACTTAGCCACCTGGGGATTTCCTTATATTCTCACAAGCATTGGGGACTACCAATGTAGTAGGCTGAGCCCTCAATCTTCGGGCTTGCCCTTCAGAAGCTTGTTACTACAAAGGAGAGGCTAAGCCTATGTATAATTGTGCCTAAGAGTCAACCCCAGAGAATTTCTTTCGTTGCTCAGATGTGGCCTCTCTCTCTCTCTAAGCCAACTTGGCAGGTGGACTCACTGCCCTCCCCACTATGTGGTACATGACTCCCAGGGGTATAAATCTCCCTGGCAACATGGGACATGACTCCCAGGAATGAGTCCGAACCTGGCACCGTGGGACTTAGAAGGCCTTCTTGACTAAAAAGGAGAGGAGAAATGAAATGAAATAAAGTTTCAGTGGCTAAGAGATTTCAAATGGAGTTCAGAGGTCATTCTGGAGGTTATTCTTTTGCATTATATAGATACTCCTTTTTAGTTCTTAGTGTATTAGAATAGCTAGAAACTGCTGAACTGCAATCCAGTAACCTTGATTCTTGAAGATGATTGTATAACCATATTGCTTATACAGTGTGACCATGTAACTGTGAAAACCTTGTGGCTCATATTCCCTTTATCCAGTGTATGGACAGAAGAGTAGAAAAATGGGGACAAAAAAGTAAATGAATAATTGGGGGGATGGGGAATGGGGTATTTTTTGGTGTTCTTTTTTACTTTTATTTTTATTTTTATTTTTTTTGGGGAGTAATGAAAATGTTCAAAAATTGATTGTGGTGATAAATGCAGAACTATATGATGATATTATGAACTGTTGATTGTACAGTTTGGATGACTGTGTGGTAAGTGAAAAAAAAACACGCTTTCTCATATGTTCCTGTCCTCCTTAGATAAAGGAAACCCTTCTACATACACTTTCCTACACTTTGCTTTTTTCCTCGTATTATATACTGAAGAGCATTCCATAGCATATAACAAATTATATTTACATTTTTTGCAACTGCATCTCCATTGTCTTGATTTAATGTATTTTATTCAATCATTCCCTTATTGATGAACATTGGGATTTATAGTTTTTATGATAATATAAAAGTGCTTCAATGCATTTCTGTAACTCATTTCATACCCAAGTATATCTCTGGTACAGTCATCTAGAAATGGAATTTCTGGTTCAAAGGGCAATATATATGTAGTTTGCTAGATACTGCCAAATTTCCTTCCAAAGGCATTGTACCATTTCATGAGTACATTGCTACTTGTATAAGGAAAGATTGTACAAATGTATAAAAAATACAGCTAAAGAATAAATATGATCTAATATCAATAGAAACAAAAACTTATCTGTAATATTAATTGCATTTTTATTTAAGGTGCTCTTCCCATTGATAGCTGTTATTTTATATAAGAGCTGTCCTGGTGGGAGCTTCTGTCACAAGAGAATATTTTCTTAATTAAATCATTGTGATTAGACAATGCAAGATTCTTGATATTTGAACACATCTTCAGTTATTAAGGGCTATTATCTAGGAAGCAGGTTTTGCTTCCAAATGATTCACCTTTTCATTAGGAAGTTTACAGGAGAAGAAATTATACATTTGTTAATTCATACCTTATAGTAGACATTAGCCCTTTTTCATCATAAGCCATAACCTATAATACATTGTGAAACTACCTCAAGAAACAAACTTTTAGACTGAGAATTAAGCAATTTTAAAAATGACCTTTTACATACTTAGATTCGCTTCCTAAGGATGTCCTAGTATGAACTGATATTATACTTCTCTTGCTTAAAGCTGTTGAGTGATTAGTAATGAGATAACTGACAAAATCCAAAGTAATAGTCCTTTATTCTTCTTAAACCATGGCTCCTAAATCTGCTTTTCTTTATTGAGATAATGAGGGGTGAATTAATTTTAAAAGGTGGTGACTATTGATTACTTAATGGAAGAAGATGGTGTGGAGAAATGCTGAAGTGGGCCTGTTCCATGCCCTTCTGCGCAACACGGCCCATTATCCAGTTGTTGAAATCATGCTATAACCCTTATTAATATTTAATATCCACAAGGTGTGGATGAAGTCTCCAAAATTGCCCTAGGCAAAGGTTCCAGGAGGCCATAAGAATGCTTCGAGTATACAAAAGAGTAACAAATTTCCCTGTGTTCAGATTGTTTATAAGCAGGATGATAATATACACAATTTCCTTCTATGAGCTCTAAGCAATGGTGTCCTGGTGGAAATGCTTACTAGGCAAGTTGAAGTGATTAATGCTCTGGGAAGTCACTCTGGGTTAGTAAGCACTGCATGAGAAGACTGTATTTTTCAGTGTGGTTCTGAATTTCAACCCCTCTCTTCCTCTCCTCTTGCTGCAAGCTGAAGGGCTTGTGCAGCAGGGGTGGCAAGTCAACAAAAGGCGTTAATTGTGTCTAACACAGCCATCATCCTTGGGGCAATATGCTGTATCACACTGTCTATCAAGCTAACCCCTTGTCACATGTCAGGATCTTTTTATTTCAGCTCATTTAATAGAGAAACAAGGAGTTTTAAAGATAGCTGGTGGGGAGACAAGAGTATAAGAGTGTGTAAGGACTAGGAGCCCTTGAAGGTGACTTGAACTAAAATTGGTTGTGATTTCTGAAAGGACAAGACAAGCTTTTACAGTTTACTCACTCCTGTTATTATTTTTTAAATCACCAGATTATTTTTCAATGCTACCAGATGATTTTTAAAGTATGATAAGCTTAAAATGAAATGATGTCCTAAAGATAGAACATATTCTTGAGATTTTTATGTACACAAAGAACACAGAATCAGCTATTCACCATCCCAAACAATGTATACAATTAAATAGATAATGAGGAAACACTAATTTTTTTACTCAATGACTTTAAAGATTTTTGAAAATGTGTTTAGGAGAACCACATATTTTGTAGCATATCAGGAATTGTTTACAATTACCTGCCTAAAACGAGTATCATGAGACTAAAAGTTTAGCTTTCGAAGCAGCAAGTATCCAAGAGAACAGACTTTTATTAACACATTGAGCTTCTTCTCAAAACTAGTGAATGATATTGACTCTGAAGTCTCATTGTAGTTCTATGTCAAATGTGGAAAAAAACAATTTTCCTCCAAACCTAAGACTACACATGCCTAAATACTGCTTTCAACTTATTGAAAGATCTACATGTAAGCCATCTCTTTCTGATATCCAACAGAAAGCTTCAAATGATCAAGAACTAGCAATGGGATATGTACTTGTGTTCATTTTTGTTTTTCAACAAACTTAATCTTTATGAGGCATAATGGTGGATCTCCTTGGATGCTTTTGGTTTGTTTGTTTTATTGTGATTGTTTGTTTGTTTCTTGGTTGGTTGGTATTGCATGCTATTCCTTAATGGAAATAAGTTACTAGTTAGATCATTCCAAGAAGATTCAAATTAGAATTCATAGATTCCTCAGCTGCCATTCCCAAGAGGAAAAATACTACTAGAAATTAAAATAATTTAACAGACTTTCCCTTAAGGTGCTTAACATTTTAACATTAAACATATGAAGACGTTTTCATTGACTGTAAATACTAAGTGATAATAATAGTTATACTTTAAGTGTCTGTGGATATTCCAGAAAGAAAAGCTTTTTTAAACCACTATTAGCAAAAGACTGCTGCTTCCTGAATTATAACCTATTACATTTAACACTTTTAACAGTGAAAGTCTTCAACTCTAAGTTTACTTTTCTTTACATTTACTCCGTTACAGCGCAGCAGCAGTTTTGGGAATTTTGATCGTTTTCGGAATAATTCCATATCAAAACCAGATGATTCAACTGAGGTTAGTATTTTATTCCATTTTGATGAATATTATGCCTACACACTACAAAAAAATATGAAGCTAATATCACTTTTGCAAAATACAGTAAAAATAATATATTTTCAAATCATGGGACTTACATATATTTTCGTAATAAATAAAGAATTATTTAGCACCTAGTTCCATTCTGGGCATTAAGAGTAAAAAGCTACCTAGGAACTCATTTGGGAAGTGAGAACATGAATTTAAGAAGATAATTACAATTCAAAGTTACTTAGACTATCACACATTTTCTAAGCAATTCCACCAGAAAATAATAAGTATGACAAACTGTGGTAAGTTGCAATTGTCTTAAATTAGGAAATGATTAAGCAGCTTCATTTTAAACTTGTTAAGGAGAGCATGTAGCTGTTCAATTGTACTCCCACTCTGCCACCATGTGCATTGAAATGTCTCATTGGTAACCACTATAAACATGTTTGCAAAACATGAACACTTTAAATGTGGCTAAAGAAAAGCTTCCCATAAAATTGGGTTTACATAATAATAATAATAGTAATATCTACATTTAATTGAGCACTTACCATGAGGTAGGCACAATGCTGAATATTTAACCTACCTCAAACACTGGTACTATTAGAATTTACATTTTACAGTTGAAAAAATATGCTTCTGTTGGTAAAATTATCACTAAAATTACATAGTTAATATATGACAAAGGCAGAACTCAACTTCTTGTCTACTCCAAAGAGTGCCATTTTGTTATACATCTCATTAAAAGGAGGGGCACTTGTGATAATGAACAGTATAACTGTAAAATAGTAGAGAGGAGAGAAGTACATTGAGAAAATTGAAAATACATGTTTATTATTAAACCTGGTTTACCTTACAGGTGATACAGTCATTTTGAGTCAATATGTTTTAAATCTTATGCATTTCTTAATGATCAATTCTGGTTGTATCTGTATTTTTTTTGTTTTTTTATAATGAATTTCCCACTTTATTGTATCTAATTTATTAAGGTGTTTTTCATATTTCTCTATATATATATTATATATCTATAATATTTTTAAATATTTTTACTTCAGTAATTGATATTCTAGACAAAAGAAATGGAAATAAAATGTCATCTGTTATTGCTTTAAAATATCTCCCTTTTATCCATCTATATATTTACATACACATGTTTATGGATAAATTTGTAGATAGCTATATATGATTATCTATCAATATTTACATAATTATATATAATAAAGGTAATATAATATATGCATGTAAATAGTGAAAGAACATAGATAATTTTATTTTTAGTTGGCATCTTATGTAAATCTTTTTCTCTCCAAAATCATGCATAAGTATCCACTGTTATTTAGTTTATAATTCTAGAGTTAAGCTGTTAAAGTAGCTCAGGCTTTTTAGGGCCTATTGATTAATAATGGTGGCCTAGTAATTTGTGAAAGAATTTGGAGACCCTGATGAAGTATTTTGCACACTTTTCAGCAATTCAAAATTCATTCATTCAACAAATATTTACGGAGCACGTATTCAAGAGTAGGACTTCATTAGATACTCAGGAAGTGCTGTTGAACCAACAGATGAAAATCTTTCATGAGAATAATTCATGAAGCCCCTCTATAGACAGAAAAAGATACTAACAACAACAAAAAAAACTTCATCAATAAATAAATATCTAAATAAAATTGTGATTCAGGTTACGAAGGAGAATAGCAACCAATAGCAATGATACAAAAAATGTTAAAAAATATTTTGAGATAGTTTCTTTGAAATGTCTGTAAGAAATTATAGAAAATACTGTGATTAAAAATATTTGTGGTACTTTTTAAAGCTCAGTTAATGTAAGTTAACATGCGAAGTGCTAATATAGCACACTTTCATATTTATTTTAGTTAGTAAAATAATTTTACATTGAATCCAGAGAAAGTTTAAGTAGAAAGAAGAAAAAGGTTAACTCGAAAATTTAATGTCCTTCCAAATTATGTTTTATTCAAGGCTTTTGAATTAAGCAAAGAATCTTTGCCTTTATAAGCTTGAATGTAGAAATTAATAAAGTATAATGAGGGCTTAAATTGGCTGTTCATTCATATTTATCATAGGCAATTTGGGGTACAATATGAGGCAAAACATCATATTGATTAACAATGATGTTAAGTATGTGTTTAAGCCTTCTTATTAAACTATTCAAGTTTATGAAAGAGAACCTTCCCATCATTTCTTTATATTCAAGGAATGACTGTCCGCTTATCAGGAATGGTGGGTGGTGCTAGACTAGATGACTTTTAAGGGTCTTTCCTTGCAAATCTGAGATATTAAGGATGTGTAATCCCAAACATGTCCTCATGAAAAAATTACTGCTAAGTTCTACATAAGAAGCTTCATTCATTCAAAAACTTTTGAGGTCCAATTGTGTGCCTGGAAGTATTGTAGACAGTCAGGTTAAACCAACAGATGAAGTCCCTAGTCTCATGTAACATTCATCATAGTGGGAGATGCAGACAATAATCATGTAAAAAAGCAATGAAAAAATATTGGGTAATAAATGCTTAGAAGAGTAAATCAGAGTACACATGCAGAGAATATGGACAAGTGCAGGCTATTTAAACTAGGATAATCCATCAGGAAATTTCTCTCCTATTGCATGACATGTGAGTAGAGGATGAATGAAGGAAGAAACTTGATAAAGATAGAGAGGAAGTGGGGCAGTGTGGCGAGACTGTAATAGAGTGGTTTTCAAACTTAAGCGTGCATCAGAGTCACTGGAGAGCCTATTAAAATATAAATTGTCCCCAGATAATGCTGATGCAACTTGTCTAGGGGCCACATTTTGAAAACCACTGCTCTAGTGAGCAGGGAAATCTGAGAAGTAGCTAGGAGCAAGGTGGGGAGGGTGTTTTAGTTCATACAGATGCTAAATAATGTAATATGTATTATATTACAAAAATTAAAAATATTAAATTATAACAATTATTTTATATTATAGTTTAGAGCCTTATGGGTCATGAACACTTTGCATTTCATTGTGAGTTAGATGGGAAGTCTGGTTTAAACTGATTGTTAATAAGCATAAGGCATATGCAGCCAAAATAAAAGATTTGATTAGTACAGTATGTGAATTACATGAGGATTTCTTTACTAGTGGCTGGAGTTAGTTCATTTTCACTATGGCTTGAGAAAGTGCGAAATTTGCATGCATGTTCACCTAAGATGAAAAAATTACAGTTTCTCAGTTGATTTAATTAACTCCAAACTTTCTGAAAAATAACCATAGCCATTTCAAGTTCCACAAGAATCAAGAGGATAGTTTAACATCCATTTAGTACAGATAGATGTTACAATCATTCCCAAAGTCCCCTTTGAAATATTTCTAATCTATACAGACATTATCACTCCATTAATTTGATGGGTATTTAATTCTATTTTTGTCCATCTCAAAAACAGGAAGGACTACAATGTTTCTTTTATACAGATATAAATAAAACAGCCAAAATTCTCTGTGAGAATTTCAGCTGTGAAGCTCAGATCCTGTAATATCATGTTTTACTTTCTGAGTTTGTAAAACAGGTAACCAAGCCTGGGCAACTTTAAAAATATGTGTTAGATCCATGTTTGAAATCTTGAAAGCTGCTGAACAGAAGGTACAGGAAGTTAACAATTTGGAATCTTCTCTCTTACAATGTTTTGGAATCGATGTTTTTTATGTTTAATTATTTTGTCTTTTGTAAACAATTTTAACTAGGTATATGAAGGGGAACCCATAAATGAAAGTGAAGAACAAAATAAAACTTCTAATAATGGAGGAAGTTTAGGTAAAAAAATGAGAGCTATTTCCTTGACAATGAAGAAAAAAATGGGTAGAAAGTACATCAAAGCCCTTTCTGAGGACAAGGTAAGTAAACTCTGTTGATAACTTGTATTTTTTTATTAAAAATTTATTGAAATATTCCACAGTTTGTTCTTTCAGATATAAAAGTACTTGGTACTTTACGAAATGCTTAAACTTCTATTTTCTACTTTAATCATTGTGCCCAGAAGTTGGGTGGAAGAAAGTATTATTACTCCACTTTAATTGAGGAAATTGAGATTCAAAGTGATCATATGTTTAGTCTGCAAAGAACAATATGTCATCCATGTTGTTGCATGTATAAGTACTTTGTTCCTTTTTAATGCTAATAAAATTCTATTATATGAATTTGCCACATTTTATATATCCATCCATCAGGTGATGGACATTTGGGTTGATTCCACTTTTTGCTATAAATATTCATGCACACATTTTTGTGTGGACAAATGTTTTTATTTCTCTTGGGCCTATGGTAACTCTGTTTAATATTTTAAATAACTGGTAAACTGTTTTCCAAAGCAGCTGCATCATTTTATATTCCCTCCAGCTATGTATGAGGGTTCCAATTTCTCCACATCCTCATCAACATCTGTTGTCTGTCTTTTTTATTGTAGCCATCCTAGTGGGTGTGAAGTCCAATCTCATGATGTTGAGTATCTTTTCATGTGCTTTCTGGTCATGTGTTTATCTTTGGAGAGACATCTATTCAAGTCTTTTGTTAATTTTTTAATTGGGTTGTTTGTCTTTTTATTGTTAAGTTGAAGGATCTCTTTATGTATTCTGGATATTAAACTTTTATTGGATGTGGTTTCCAAATATTTTCTACTGCTGTGTAGGTTGTCATTTTACTTTTATGCTGAAGTCCTTTGAGACACAAAAGTTTCTAATTGTGATAAGGTTCCATTTATCTATTTTTTCTTTTGTTGCTTGTGCTTTGGGTGTAAAGTCTAAGAAACCACTGTCTAACAAAATGTACTAAATATGCTTCCCTATGCTGCTTCCCTATGTTTTCTTCTAGGAATTTGATAATTCTTGCTCTTCTATTTAGCTCTTTGATCCACTTTGCATTGTTTTGTATATAGAGTGAGGTAGAGGTCCTCGTTTTTTTTTTTCTTCTTTTTTTTTTTTTTTTTGCAAATTGAGATCCAGTTTTCCTAGAACCATTTGTTGAAGAGACTGTTCTTTCCAATTGAGTGATCTTTGCCCACTTGTCAAAAATCATTTGGTCATAAATGTGAGGATCGATTTTTGAGCCCTCAATTCAATTCCATTGGTTTATATGTCTTCCTTATGCCAAACAGGTTGTGTTAATTACTATGGCTGTGTAATAAGTTTTTAGATCAGAAAATGGGAGTCCTCAAATTCATTCTTCTTTTTCTAGATAGTTTTTGCTATTCAGGTCACCTAATCCTTCCATAGAATTTTGATGATTGGCTTTTCCATTTCTGCAAAGAAGATTGTTAAAATTTTGATTGGGATTACATTGAATCTATAAATTGCTTTGGGTAGAATTGACATCTTAACGATAATTATTCTTCCAAGCCATGAACATGGAATATCCTTCCATTTATTTAAGTCTTCTTCGATTTCTTTTAGCAATGTTTTGTTGTTGGTGGTGTAAAAATTCTTTACATTTTTAGTTAAATTTATTCCTAGATATTTGATTCTTTTAGTTGCTATTTTGAATGGAATTCTTTTCTTGATTTCTTACTCTGTTTGTTCATTGCTTGTGTATAGAACACTAGTGATTTGGGGCTGTAGATTTGTACCCTGCCCCTTTGGTGAATTCATTTATTAGCTCTAGGAGCTGTGTTGTGGATTTTTCAGGATTTTCTATATATAGGATCATGTCATCTGCAAATAAGGAATGTTTTACTTCTTCCTTTCCAGTGTAGGTGAATTTTATTTATTTTTTTTGCCTAATTGCTGTGGCAAGTACTTCCAGTACAGTGTTGAATAACAGTGGGGACAGTGGGCACCTTTGTCTTGTTCCTGATCTCAGAGGGAAAGCTTTCAGACTTTCACCATGAAATAGGATGTTAGCTGTGAGATTTTCAAATATTCCCTTAATCATATTAGGAAGTTTCCTTCTATACCATGTGTTTTAAATGTTTTTTTATCAAGAAGGGGTACTGGATTTTTTCAAATGCCTTTTCTGCATCAATTGAGGTGATCATGTGTATTTTTCTCCTTTGTTCTGTTAATGTAGTGTATTACATTAATTCATTTTTCATGTTGAACCAACCTTTCATACCAGGGATAAATCCCACTTGATCGTGGTATATAATTCTTTTAATATGATGTTGGATCAGTTTGCTAGTATTTTGTTGGGGATTTTTGCATCTATAGTCATAAGAGATATTGGTCTATAGTTTTCTTTCCTTGTGGTATCTTTATCTTGTATGAGGGTGATGTTGGCCTCATGGAAATTATTAGGGAATATTCCCTCCTCTTCAAATTTTTGGAAGAGTTTGAGCAGAAATGGAGTTAAGAGTCATTGGAATGTCTGATGGAATTCCCCTGTGAGGCCTGGACTTTTTTTTGTCCTGGGTTTTGGATTACTGATTCAGTCTCTTTACTAATAATTTGCTTGTTGAGGTCTTCTATTTCTTCTTGAGTCAATGGAGGCAGTTTGGGTGTTAGAATTTGTTCATTTCATCTATGTTATCTAATTTATTGGTATACAGTTGTTCATAGTGTCTTATAGTCCTTTTTATTTCATCATGGTTGGCATTAATGCCCCCCTTTTCATTTCTGATTTTTGTTATTTGTATCCTCTCTTTTTTTTTCCTTGTCAGTCTAGCTAAAGGTTTGTCAATCACATTGATCTTTTCAAAGAACCAGCTTTTGTTTTTCTTGATTTCCTCTATTGTTTTTTTGTTTTGTTTTGTTTTGTTTTCTATTTCATTTATTTCCACTCTTCCTTCTGCTCTTTCCCGGATGCTGTTCAGTATTCGTCTGGCCTCTGGAGTTTCAAATAGTTGTTTCAGACAGTTCCTGCCTGTTTAAGAGATATTTTGGTGAAAGGACTAAATTCTGGAGCTTCCTACACTGTCATCTTCCCACAATCCTGCCTGTATTGAGTTTTAAAAGTTCTTTATATATCCTGCGTATGAATCTCGTATCAGGTATACAGTTGGCAAATATTTTGTCCCATTCCATGAATTGTTTTTATACTTTCTTGCTGATATCATTCACAGACAAAAAAATTAATTTTGGTGTAGTCCAATTTATCTATTTTTTTCTTAACATCACTTGTGCTTTTGGTGTTGTATTCAGAAAACATTGCCTAACCTAAGGTAACAAAGATTTACTTCCATTGCCTTGTAAGAGCTTTTTTTAGTTTTAGCTCTTACAGTTTGATGTGTGATCCAATTTGAGTTAATTTTTTTTTTGTATGGTTTGTGGTATGAGTTCAACCTCATTAATCTGTATTTGGATTTCTACCTGTCCTGACATCATTTGTTAAAAAGACTACTCTTTTTCCATTGTATTGTCTAGTGTCCTTGTTGAAAATCAATTGATCATAAATATATGGATTTATTTCTGGACTCTGGATTCTATTAAATTATATTGATCTATATGTTTTATGTCAATTATATTTTCAACCCCCTTCAATATGGCTTCGGTTCCCAGTACTCCACTGAAATGATTGCCATGATCATTGGAGACCTCTGAGTTGCCTATTTCAGTGGTCACTTTTTCTTCTCCTTACTTTATATTTCAGCTGTATTTGACAAAGATGACTTTCTTATATGTAAAATATTCTCTTTGCTTAATTTCTTTGACTCAGCACTCTTCTGGGTTTTCTGCTTACACGTTTCTTGGCTTTAGTTTCTTTCTATCCCTCTTAATTTTTCTGAGGCTTATTCCTGGATATTCTACACTGCCTACTCTCTCTTATTACATGATTTCATCTAGTCTCATGGCTTTAAACACTATCTACTAGCCAATGTTTTTCACTGTTATTTCTCTAGCTATGATCTCTTCACTGATCAGTATACTCATACAATCAATTGCTCATTTAATATCTAATAGATATCTGAAACCTAATATATCCAAAATTGAAGCCTTGTTTCTTTACATTTCTGAAAAAAAATCCATTTCTCCTCCAGGTTTCTCATTTACAATAGACAACATTATCATATCCCCACATAACCAAAAAAAAAGAACAGAACAAAAACAACCCTCCTAAGAATCATTTTAGACTCTTTATTTCTCACACTTTTTCATGAGATTAATAACTTGAGAGATTAATAACTCTCATATTTTATGCTGATGTATTCCTAAGTATTTTATTGACAAAATATGTCTTATTTGTTAAATAAACCAGTATATCCTCTTGGTTCTAACTCTAAAATACATCTAAAATCACTTAAATTCCTCATTTAAATGCCCCCTGCTTTATCCTAACTTACCAACATACCTTGCATGGATTACCATAAAATCTATTTTCCACGTGGCAGCCAGAAAGATTTCTGAGAAGTGGACAACAGGGTGCATTACTCCTCTTTAAAACTTCACAATGTCTTCACAATGCTCTACCTTACTATAGTATGCTGTTTCCTGTCCTCAGAGAAACAGATTTCAAGAAGGAAATAGACAAAATACTTACTGGGGGGAAATGCCTGTGAAGGATAAAGAGAAGGAGGCAGAAATGACCAGGAAAACCTTCAGACTGCAATGCAGTTCCGATAATGTGAAAGGAGAGGCAAGAGGAAAGAGAATTGGGTAGAAAGAGTCTCAGACTGCAACAGAGTTAATGAGAATCCTTTAGTCAGGTTTATGGGGAGTCCCTGAGTCAAAGTTTTCCTTTAGAATAGTTCCATGTCCCACTAGAATAGGCTCAAGCAGTATCTCTACAGTTTTAGTCACTGGCGGGAGTATGGCCTCAGTACAAACACAGTGGTGCAACAAGAAGAGCAGTAGCTGGGGCTATCAAACAAGTAACATCCCTACAGCAAGAGGTGTGAGTAGCACATTTCTATAACCACCACACCTGGTCTATGAAGCTCTTCATGATCTGGTTCTATTCTTCCCTGGACTCATATCCTAACACTCTTCTCTCTTTGACTCTGCATCAGCTACATTAGCCCCATTGCTTTTCTGAGCACAATTCAGAAAATTCTGTCTCCAAATCTTTGAGTAAATTACATTTTCTTATCATTCAGATCAAGAATTCAGAACAAATATTTCTTTTTGAATAGGTCGTCGGAGATTACTCCATCTAAATCAGCTAACCTTCCCCTAAGCCTAACCCAAATAGCCAATTTCTCTCAGATCATCCAGTTTTATTTCCTTCATAGCTCTTATTACTCTCTGAAATTATATCCCTCATTTTGTTTATACCCTCCTTAAAATGTGCATATCTGCACACACACACAGCCTAACATACTAGCTAGTATCTCATTAGAGCAAGGACCCTAGTACTTTATTCACAGTGGTAACTCCCATCCCCAAAACAGTGCCAGGGACATGAAACATGTTCTATAAATTTGTGCTGAATAACTCAATGGATGGATAAATGGATGGTTAAAGGCAGAGGCTCAAACTGCATGCAAATAATATGTATATTCTGAATTTTTATCAATATTTAGAAAAGCTAAAGAATGGGGAGTATTGAATTACCTTTTGATGAACATTAAAAAATTCATAGGTTTTGTCAAAACTATCTAAATGTGGAAAATATCTGAGATGTTTTCAAGCAAATGTAATTTGTTTTGAAATTGTCTCCTAATTTTATGTAAGATTTGCTTTTCACTTGACTAGGTGGCAAGCACGGTATGAGATTTGTAAAGCTTCTTAGATAAGCTTTGCTTTAGAATTGCAAAGTGTGCATGTTTTATTCATATCTAGTGATCCAGTACTGTGCAAATAACTGACATGAAACTACCATGCAGAGGTTAAACTTGTAGTATCAGATCTCAAAAGATTAGTAATGGTGGTAAAGAGATGACAAAGAAAACACAAAGAGGCAAAAATGCTTTAACAGATGAAGCATAGATGCTAATAAATCTAGCATTTCTGATTAAATACTCCTGACAAGATAGTCATCCTAATTTGTAGCAATGAACTATTGTAATTGCCATTGAATTCCACATTGGTTTCATTATAAGGATGTTTCCTGAGTATACCATAAAATATTTTGCTAGGAATTGAAGATTAACAACTCTCATATTTTATGCTGATGTATTCCTAAGTATTTTATTGATAAAATATGTCTTATTTGTTAAATTAATGCATACAGTAAACATTTCCATGGAAATATGTTCTCAGCACTTAACCTTTGATATGTTTTCCTGAAGGAAGAGGAAGATGGAGAGGATACCCTCTCATATAGGAACAGTGACCCTGTTATTGGAACCCACACAGAGAAGGTCTCTCTCAAAGCCAGTGACTCCATGGATAGTCTCTACAGTGGGCAGAGCTCATCAAGTAAGGCTACAGAATAAATGAAAAGATCCTAGATGTGAGGTCTGGGTTAAGTCAATTAGAAACAATGCATTTGCTCCTATGGGGCTTGTTTATCAAATTAGCAACAGATTCCAGCTACTTGATAAGAGAAATGGTGAAAATGTAGGTTGTGTTGAATCTAAATGGAATTGCTGTTGCTTAAAAAGATACATAATACATTAAATAGAATTATGTACTGTTTTGAAACTTTTAACACTGTAGTCAGCATAGCTCTTGGAAATATGCCTCAAAAAGGTTGTGTTGGATAATTAAATCAGCATTCCTAAAATAAAAACGTATGCTGGAGAGAACTGAAGTATAATCTTCAAAGTTTTAAAACATCTTGAAGTATTCAGATAAATGAAGTCCTTTTTTTTTCCTCTCTCACCCTTCTTCCCTCCTTCCTACCCTCCTTCCTCCTATCCATCCCTACCCCCTCTCTGTTTCTCTCTCTCTCTCCTCTCTCCCTTCCTTCCTTCTTCCATTCCTCTCTTCTTTTCTTTATCTCCTTCCTTTTGTCACTTTTTCCTTCCTTGCCTTGCCTTTTTTTTTTTTTCCTGAAGTGTTTTGAGAAGTGCAGGACATATGCAGTAATTCTGACAGTTACATTTTAGGTCTTGACTGAGCAATAGTGAGTACAGAGTGAAGCAATATGTAAATACTAAATGATAAGGATGTCACCAAATAGATAACATAAAGGAATTAGCAAAAGTCCAAAAAGAATTTTTAAATGAGCACTGATATTTTTCTAAGAAGAATTTTGTCACACACCCTGATACAGTATTTGGATAAAACCACTGATACTGCAGGGTGTATTATGACTTTTTATATGTAGACTGTTTATATCCCTCTAATCTTTTTGAGGCTTTTAAATGTGTCTGCAAAGTTTATTTTCCAATTCCTTTTAAATCAAGTGCTTCTGTTACTTGAAGATGGATTGGAAAGAACAGATGTGTCAAAAATCCTGAAGTTTATTCCCTTTTTCTTATTGGCTGTACAACCGTTATTATGTGAAAAAGGTTAATGCAGAAACATTTGAAGGATTTTTTTTTTTTTTGCATGTGTGAAATTCAAATTTCATTAGTATTCATTCCTACTGGAAGTTTTAAAATTCTAAATTGTAATACTGAATGTGGAGAGAATTTTATTAACTAGGATGTACCAAGAAAAGCCAGAGCCTGGGGTGGTCATGGAAAGAGGGGTATGAAGAGGTTGGGGACATAGTTATCTGCTATACACAATTTAGTTTCTGTGATCAGATGCAACTCACATTTCTTTTACACCAGATCATATACAATATGGAGCATTTAGAAACATTTTTACCTTATTTATAAAATGGATTTAGGGAAACCTGGACTGTTCCCTAACTGAACAGAACCCTGGAGGGGCAGCACTATAGAAGGAAACAAAGTTATACCTGATGATGGTGGTGAAACCAAGAGTTACTTCCACCAGGAATCATTCTTGCCCTCAGACTGGTGGTAGAAATGGAATCTATTTTCTTTTTCCTTGAGGCTCAAGATCAGAAAAGAAGAGTACTAGAGAACAAGGATTTAGAGCAGTTTGCAAAGCTTAGTTTAGAACAGTTTCAAACCACTTGGGAGTACAGACATTCAGACACACATTCTCCTCTACTCATACCTATACCATGAGCAAAAGTGTCACCTTTTAAGCACAGAGATGTTTCAAAATGGTCTTGACATGTAGTGGCAAATCTGGAGGAGCATCCTTGCCACAGATGAGATAAGTAGTAGGGAAACTTGGAAGTCTCATGCCTTGACCACTCTGTGATCAGTAGCACACAAAGATTAAACTGTTGCTGATAAAACATTTTCTGTCTTTGTTTACATGAACAAAATTAATTATCTGGCTTGTACAGGGATTAAACCTACACCATCTGCCTCTTCAGCAAATAGCCAGTGCTCAAGTCACTGTGCTTCTGGATCAAATCACAAAGACAAAAGTGAGAAGGTGTGGGGATTGTAGTTGAAGAGAGAAGAGAGAGGCCAGATTGACTGGAGAAAGGTCAGAAATGGCTCAGAGGACACAGGTTGTACCATCAGAGGCAGAAACAGGGATCAGTCAATAGAAACTTCTCATAGGCAGGCATCCAATGCTCCAGCATTATCCCACACAATTGTGTCAAGACGATTGTTCAATACATTAAGCGCCCTCTGTGTGAACTGTCAACCTCCACTTTCATCAGGTGGAATAACAAGCTGTTCAGATGGAACAAGTAATCGGGATAGCTTCCGGCTTGATGATGAAGGCCCCTACGCAGGACCATTCTGTGGCCGTGCCAGAGTGCATACAGATTTCACACCAAGCCCCTATGACACTGACTCCCTCAAAATCAAGGTGAGTGAAACATCAAGTCTACCTTCTGTATGGTTTCCCAAATGCTGTGTTGTATGCTGTCTTTGAGGAAGTACAGGCAGTGAGAACTAGGGACGTTGAGTGTGTTCTTCCCAATGATAGAACCGGGAAGTAACTTATTGAGGCAAAGTTTGGAGAAAACATGCAGGGGGGTATCAGTCTTTAGCATTAGTTGTTATTGTGTAGGTAATGCAGATTCAGAGCGTAGCAGGGGAGGAGGAGTTGTTTACATTTTCTAAAAACTAAAAGCCTTACAGTTTGCTGGATATGCTCAGCTCTGTCTGATACTTGCTGGAGTAAAGATAATGAAGCCAAGATGATGGAGAGGAAATGGAGCTGTCAGACCAAAAGCCCAGCAGAGTAATGGCTTTGGCAACCAGACTTGGCAGGGTTCCTTCAGTGCTTTTTAAGTTGGTTGCCGTGAGTAACCAGAGAACTTCCTCCCAATGATATTCACTCTGAATCCCTCTTCTTACTCTTATCTTCTGTATTAATGTTCTAGTGCATCACAAATTACCGCAAACAAACTATCACAAAAAAAATTACCACTAACAAATTTCCACAAACTTGGTGGCCTAAAACAACACGTATGTATTATTATCACACAGTTTTGTAGGTCATAAGTCTAAGAAAGTTTCAGTTGGGTTCTCTGCTTAAGGTCTACCAGGTGAAATCAAGGTGTCGGCTAGAGCTGAGATCTCATCCAAGGTTTGGGGTCCACTTTGAAGTGCACCAGTTGTTGCCAGAATTTAGTTCCTTGGGATTGTAGGACTGAGGTCCCTGATTTCTTGCTGGATATCAGCTGGCAGGCATTCTCAGCTCCTAGAGTTCACCTGCTGTGACCTCTTCCACAATATGGCAGTTCACAAGGCCAGCAAGAGAAAATTTCACTGATACTGCAAATATCTTTGATTTTAAGGGCTCCTACATGATTAAATCAGACCTACTCAGATAATCTACCTTTTAACTAACTCAAAATCAACTGGTTTGGGACATTAATTATACCTTCAAATTACATCTACGTAATCATGAATGGGAAATCCAGCATATCCATAATTCCACCCACATTCAAAGAGAGGGGTTGATACAGGGCATATAAATCAGGGGCATGAATCTTGGGGGCTTCCTTATAATTCTACTAAATGTTCTCATCTAAGAAAACCCTTCTGTCTGCTATTCAGATTCAACTGCTCATTCAAATTGCACTTGCTGTGTGCCTTTATGTTATCTCACTTAACCCTTGCACCACAATCCTGTGGGGTAGGGTAGATTAGCACCACTTTCTATGTGAGGAAATAGGATCAGAGAATTTGCCACTTGCCCACCATCCCCCACCCTCTGAGGGGTAGATTAGGAATTACAAATCTTGTTTTCTGATTACACCATACCATACTGCTTTATAATGCAACACTATTTAGAAACACCTACATTGCCCATTGTAGGCCTGCTGAGATGGTCAGCTCAGGGTACACATGTTGTTGCTGTGGGCTAGTTTTAATCAATTTATTTCACTAGCTCTCAAACTCAAGACTTCTTTTCTGTACACACACTGTAACATCTACTACTACCCAAACTTTCCAAATCCTCAGCAGGGCAAAGTTTTAAACAAGGAAGACACAGCCATGGAGGAATTTCAGAAATATTGCTACCTCTCTGCCACCTCCCCAAACAGGATGATATATGCTTATGGTTTTTAAAGTCAAGGCTCCAAGATAAAATCATGGAAACCTATTAATAGACTGGTCCTTCCTTCATCCCTGTAGCGTGCTAGTTATGCCCTCAAACTCTACCCACTTCAGTTATTCAATAAACTGAAATTATGCCATCTTTGGACCCTGAAAACAGGCCTAAAATACTTATCCACTTACACAATGTGATGGAGAAAGTAACACATCAAAGTGGTTCATTCAGGAGTTGCAAAGTGAGATGATTGCTGACCCAATATTGGCTGGTTACAATAGCATGAATAGAAGAAGGCTCAGTGCTAAAATATTTTACAGATGTTAAATTACTCCTTTTAGTATCACAGAGTGCAATAGCTAAAAGGGCAGGAATTATAAATTTTCAATAGTGTCAACACCAAACCAATGTTAACTAAAAATTATGACACATTATGAAGTATTAATGTTATTATTTAACACTCAAGGCATTCAGCTTTTTCCCTTTTCCCTTCTATGTTACCAAATCAGGGTAACCTCAACAGAAGAATACAGAAATCACTGTTTCCTCACTTAACTCCTTAGTCATCTAAGTGAAATGACTTGAAGTGCATGTTCAAGTCCTGGGGAAAGGGTGCTTGTTGGTAGTAACCATCAAGAATGGAGAGACAGTGGAAGGGAGCTCGGGAGAAGGGACTCAAAAAGGGACTTAGCTTTCCACCTTCCATACAATACTATGCCAGTGCACCTAAGGTGACTTCTGTGGAGCTCTTACTAGGACACAGTAAGAATCCCACAGTTACCACTGAGGATTGAAACACTATTGTTTTCATCAAGGGTCTTATCCAAAATAATACCACATAATAAAAGGATCATGGGGGGAGAAAGGCTATAGCTCAAAGTGCTTTGCAAAATTTTAATATATTAAAACCAGAGGTATTTGCTAGAGAGCATTCTATTGTATAAAACTGGAGCTTTAAAAAAATGTGTTTTCTTTGGTACTTTTCATTCCTTCCTTCCCTTTTCCTGAGCATACTGCAAAAATCTCTCCAGTGTGAAGGCATTGTCAGAGTATGTAAACAGCAGCAGGCATATGTGCAAGAATAATACAAAGGTCTTTTTTTCTTTCTAACAAATAAAAATACAAAAAATTAAACTGGGTCTTTGCCTGGTGATCTATGGGCCTTCCTAGAATGTGCATTTTTAGTAGGGTAAGAAGAAGGATGAAACAAAGGGCTACCATGCCTAGAAACAACCCCCAGAGTTCATAGTGATTTTCCTACAGGCTTAGCTGAAGTCATGTGGCAATGGATATGATTCCCTGACGTTTAAGGTGGGAAGACTCAGACTAGCAGCTGGCAGAGCCACAGAGGCATAGGATCACAAATCAGAAAGATCAGATTTATTAATCACACAGAAATCTACTATTACAAATAAAATTCATGTTAGATGGAAGAACACTTTCACCAAGCAGCAGGAAAAAAATATATTTTTAGTATCAGATGTAATGCTTTGTATTATTTCAGGGTAGTCCCTTAAGTGGCAAAAATATTGCAATCCGTAATGTCATCTTTGGGGGCAGAAAGTTATATCTTAAAGGAGTAATTATGGCAATTAATGCAAGCACTGTATTTGCATAGAAATCCACTTTCTTTTAAAAAACTGCCCCTGTGGGGTTATACTCTTGCCAATAACTGATAGGTGTTAGCCAGTTAGGGTCCTGGCACTTAAATAAAGAAAAAGACCAATCCAGTTTATCCATCTCAAAGTGCTTCGTTCATACTTCAACCCAAAGTTCGTTGCAGAGCTCAATCTAAATATTATCTCCTATAGAACAAGAATTAAATAGCATAATTTACCCTTTGTTCACAATACTTTTGTATATATTTGATGAATTCTGAAAATTTTCATTATTTTAACTTCCTATAAGCCCTTGGGAAGACATTTAACATCCATATTTCTTTTTCTGTAATATTTTAAGTAATAACAATGAAACCTCATATATGTAACTCAGGTTTTTTGTGAGCATAAAATGAGTCAGTATGTGCAAACTACATAGGGTTTTGAAAACTACATAGTACTTTGTTAACCACATAGCGGTTTACAAATATAAGGTGATATGAAGATAAAAGCAAATATGTCATCAACTGCTTGTAGGAGCTTTTCTTCAAGCATATTGAATTATTTTTCATTATTTTCTAGTAAATTATATCCTTGCACTTCTTGAGGCAATTTTAACTAGATTTATTTCTTTTACTCCTATTTACTTCTTTATATAATCCTCCCATTATTCTAATTTTCTATGATTCCATTCTTTCTAGCAGTTGTCACAGCACCAGAGTTCTTTGAAATCTGATTTATATATTTCTTTGTCCTTAGAAAGGAGACATCATAGACATTATCTGCAAAACACCAATGGGAATGTGGACAGGAATGTTGAACAATAAGGTGGGAAACTTCAAATTTATTTATGTGGATGTCATCTCAGAAGAAGAAGCTATCCCAAAGAAAATAAGGGCACACCGAGGAAGTAAGAAGGAAAAACCCAAGACTCTGAAGGAGTTCTTAGAGAGAATTCACCTTCAGGTTAGCAAACCTATGATCATTGGGTTTTGGTTGCATATGGATAGAATAATTGAGAAGAATGGATCTATGAGCACTTGTTTAATTAAAATGGAGATTGTACCTTATCTCCAGTGACTATGGCAGTCTCCAAGCACCACTAATATTTCTTTTAGTTTTTTTTTTTAATTTCTTAATTATTATAGAGTCATAAGAATGCTAACTCATGACAGCAAAGATGTCTTGTGCAGTTAAATAATTTGAATTAAAGTTTGAGTTCTCACTTAATTCAGTGTTTGTATACTGTTGTTAAAAAAATACAAGACTTACAGCAAAGGAAAATGTGTTTTCTAAGAACAGTTCATATTTCTATTTTATTAATTTTATTATGCAAGGACAGTTCTTGATACAACATTCCTCAGACTAAACCCTAATGGTACTTAGAAGTGATATTAATGTTGAGAAAGTTCAATGAAAAATGAAAAATACCTAAAAGAATAAAAGACCCAGAAAAAAGACATAAATAAGAATGATACAGCATGAAAAGTAAAGGCAAAAGTCTAGAAAAGGAAAAGGAAAAATGAAAAGAAAATAGCATTTTCTATAGAACAAAAATCAAAATCAAGTAAAAAAAATTAAATATAATCATTTTCAAAGGTAATTTCATGGGAAACAGTGATCATTAGGACCCAAAAGGACTGTGCTAAAGAAACTGTGCTATCTATATTTGCAATTCAATTATTTTCTCCTTGTTGTATTAGCAATTTAAAAAAAAAAAATCTACCTTGCTAAATGGTTGCACATGTATTACACCTAGCCTCACTCAATTTACTGTTTTGCAATCCATTTCTAAAATTAGCCCAGCAGTACTTTAATTTTCAAAATGTATCAAGGCATTAGCCAATTAAGCTTCCTTTAACAGTTTTTGTGAATTATCTAGTTACATTTCTGTACCTAAGCCTTCGAGTCCTACTTCCGTTTGCCCCCAAATAGGGTATTCCTTGGAGGAAGGAGAAGTTTGAAACATGCCTCTGTACTTTGTTCTGCGACATGTGGAAAAAGTAAAGCCTAAGGGAGTTAAGTGACTTATCCAAGAACTCACCATTAGATGGTTATGTCAGAATGAGAATTTTGGTTTTCTCTCTTCCAATTCAGTGTTTCGAGATATATTTCTTAATTGCCAGTTTTTCTCCTCTTTTTCTGATAAAAAAAGAATGATGATAAGTTCTTCCCAATTACTTAAAACTTTAGACTTCCCCTTATTCAATTTTAGTGACAAAAATAAGGATATTGAAATTATAATCAAGTAAAATGGGAGAAATTTTGAAGGAAGTTGACAAAGCTTTCAACTTAACAGTTTTATTCTATTAGAACAGAGATTACATAAACAACATACGGACTTTGATATCAGAGCTCACGAATTTTAAACAAATATGTATTAATATAAATGTTGGAAAAAAATACATGCTCAGAAAAGGAAACAATAATTTCCTCAACCACAGTGCTTTTATGCTTAATAAAAATTTTTAATTAAGTAGAAAGTCTTGAATTGCTTAGGCTTATATAATGCCTTTCCACCAAAATGTTAAATACATTTTTTATATAGATTTGTGTCTGTTTCTAACTCATTTTTAACCTACCCCAAGAAGTTAATGAGTAGGTATTTTTATAATCAAACAAGAAGAGATGGAGATTCAGAAATACTACTATAATACACTCTATTATACAGAGGCATTGTGTTGATAGAACTTAAGGAAACACTAGTTTGTCAATTTAGCTTGTTGAAAACTAAAAAAGTGCCAAATGGGATGAATGATCCTGCCATTTAACTGATCCATGATTTAGCATTGTATAGCTAATGGTAATTATTTCTTCTTTACATTTGTCCTTCCAGAAGGTGAGGATTATACAACATACTCTTTTAAAAATTGTCTCAGAGTTCATTCATGAAAACTACTGCAAGTAACATAATGTTACGCAAATGTTGTATTGGCACCTTTAGTTTATATATACATTTCTACACTTTATCTGAATACAACTAAAAATAAAATATTTGAATCTAATGAGCTTACATTTTATATATTTTTCTCCCCTACAGGAATACACTTCAACACTCTTGCTCAATGGCTATGAGACCCTAGAAGATTTAAAGGATATAAAGGAGAGTCATCTCATTGAACTAAACATTGAAAACCCAGAAGACAGGAAGAGGTTACTATCAGCTGCTGAGAATCTCCTTGATGAAGAAAGTAAGTGTGCACACCTATTTTTCATCCTAGATGAAAACCACAATTCAATGTAACCAGTAAAAACAAAGCCCTGTTTATTTACTGTGAATTGTATAAACCATTGTTTCTCATAAATATCTCTGACCAATTTATAATTATAATTTTTTACCTTACTGGAATCTTAGGAAATCAAAGGACTCTTCTAGGTACCTCATTTCAATTCTGCAGCACTATTAATTTACACACAAATGGACACCTGCATTCCCATAGACTCAGGGAGTCAGAGACAAGTATTTAATGACAGAATGAGCCATTAGTGAGTAATGTCATACATGGCTTCTGTAGAACAACACAGAGCATGGCTCTAAGCTAATGAGCTTTCACTCCACACAGGAAAATTCATCTCATTACCATACAGTCACATCTTGTATGTTTTTATAGTATTCTTTCAAAAATGTTATAATAGCTTGTAAAAATATTCAGCACTCAGTTTTATTATCTGAGATGTAAGTATAAATTGAAGATGGAATAATATGTACGGATGTACTGGTGGCAGGACACTGGCTACGCAAAGCGGGTTTGTGAAGGTAGGATGGCTTTTATTTTTACACTTGCCAATCCAAAACACTCTCCTTACTAAATCTGGTCAGGCCCCAAAATCCTGAGCTCAGAGCATGCCAAATTCTGAAAGGAGTATTTCATAAGAAAACAAAAGGAGGGGGGTAATTTTAAAACTGAAAAAAAAAAACCCCACACTACCTTAGATCATCTAATACAACCTCCTCTTTCAAAACTAATTTTAAGAACTGTCTCTTTTGAACACATTCCATGAATGAAACTAGGCCAGGTACTTTACATTTATTATTTTGTTTAATGCTCACCACAGATCTGTGAGGTAGAAATTACTGTTCCCATTTTCATGATAAGAAATCCAGAAGATAAGTAACTTGTCCAAGCTCTCACATCTAGCGAACTGTCAAGCTAAGATGCCAACCCAGTGTTTGTGATACAATGCCACTATGTTATAATTCCAGTTATTGCAAGTAACAGCCCAGACAGAGAGTGATGATGATAGTATACACATGTTTTGACTGTCCCTTCATGGGCTTTCCTATACCCTCTCTCATAAATCCCACAAAATGGACATAGATACACACTACATATTTATTATACAGCGGCCCTTTATCTAGTGGGAATGAATAGTCTGTCTTAGAAACTGTCTTGCTTTATTCTTACTTGCTGTCTTTTATTCTTCTTACTGACTTCTTGCATTTGTCTGCTGTCTTGCAACAAGACTTGCTGTCTTGCATTCTTACTTGCTGTTTTCATCCTTTTCAAAGAGCTTCCACATGCATGACTAATTTGACAAAAGCAGAACTGATTTCATCTTTTAGGCCGAACTTTTTACGTGCATTCTTCAAAGTTGTGGGAGCAGGAAGATGAAAAAGAGAGGGCGGTGGAATCACAGAGGCAGACAAAGGCCAAACTTAAAGTAGCCAATTTACTCAACAAACAAGAAAAAAAAAAAAACTGATCAGTGTAGACTGACATAACAATATTTTTCAGGTAAATGAGGCAGTTTCCTTCACATCTTGTCATTTCAAGGCATGGCTCCTCACTAAATAATGTTTGATTAGGAAGTAGATTCTGTGGCCTTTCAGTCAATAATGTTCAGTGTCATTGCCTATACTCTCCAAAATAATTTGAAACTGAAGTTGACTTAGGGAGAAGAGTGAGCATTTTTGAACACTTTAAAATAATTGCTTCTATAATAACCAAACATGTGTATCTTGCCTAGTTTATGGATGAAGAAATATTAAAAAGATGAATTTCAAAGATGTCACCTAGTTAGATTGGCAGAGTGGGGTTTAATCAAAGTCCCCCTGCTATACACGTGCATTTGTGCAAACTGGTAAATATCAGAACAAAATAAACATTCAATTTTTGAATTGCTTTTTGAGCAAATTTTGACTGCTACTTTGTCAATTTTCTCAAGGGCTTCACTTCAGTTTTCCATCCCAGAAAGTAGAAGTTAATGTTTAAGTGAGAACAGAAAATTCACAGCAGTATGACTCCCTGAAAGGTGGGAAGCTATCGTGGCCGCCTTGCAACAGATTAATAAAAGGGGCTTGAGAGCAGGGCGTTACATGGCACCATGGTGGACAACAGGGACCCCCCAGAGGGAAGAGCCAACCCAGTGCCAAATGCCTGTGACCACTGAATCTCTTCTTTCCATCTCTGTCATTACCCATTCATTTGCTGTGTTAAGAAAAGAATAATGTTTTATAGATCATATATTATTTGAGCTGGATGTCATTTTACAAAGCATCATGGGGAAATGGGGAAAGTAAAACCAGAGTAGCTAAGTGGTTGACCTTTCCCAAGGTCACATATTTATAATCCAGTCTCCTAAATCTCCTGGAAGCATGTTTTGCTATCCCTTGGTCTCTGAAAATAAAACAAAATACCTTCAAAGTTTGAAGTGACCTTCAATGTTGGATATAAAATAGACAAATTCTCCAAATTGTTAGAAAACTTTAGAAATTTGTGCTTGAAGTTCATCAGAAGTTGATCAGTAATAATAGCCAGTAATATACAAACATACACACGTATAGAGTAAAATTCTGGCAGATGAAAAATGGGGGAAAAATGCAGATTCAACCAGTGTTTGTTGTCAACACACAATCATGAGGTTTTTTGTATTTTAATCTTAATGGTCTAAAGTAGTATTAGAATATACATGTCAAAAAGATGCATATTGAATGTTAGGTTATTCTGACTGAAATCTGTTTATCATATAAGAAATTTCTTTGCTTGAGAAATAAAGAATGACTTCCATTTGTTGATAAGACGGTGAGTTCTGATGACTCGGCACCATGCTGCTGCATGCTTATTTTTATCTCTTCTCTTCTCTGTGAATCATGTCTTCTACAACAATGCTAAAGATTAAATGCACAACCTACATGTACCTTGAATGATAAAGACCCTGAATATATGGTTATACAAAACTGAGACATTTATTAAACACAAATGCATGTCATAGTCATGGTTAAAAAAATAGTTAGCTTTTTATGGAAGAATGGAGTATGCAAATCACCCAGAATTTTATGCATTTTATTTTCATCAGTGAATAATGTCAGTTGTTTGGAGAATGCCGGGGAATTTCTAGTTTAGGTCCTCCTTGCTTGTTAGGTTGGGGGTTTGGAAAACTTTGCTTTGCTAATTATTCATCAGAAATTCAGGAGAGCACACACCTGTTTTGAAGATAAGAGTTGAAACTTTGAGATAATATAGAAAAGATCACAAGGCCCATTTGAGCCTTTAATACAACTAGAGGTACCAAAACGATGGGGGATGAGGCAGGATAAAAAAAGAGAAATCTAAGACTTAGAGCAATCAATTTTACTTTTCTCTTAGCCTAAAATAGACAGCATTCTAACCACCTTGACCTTGAAAACGTAAACTGGATTAAACTCTTTAGGTCACTGCTTGACAGGAGGGAAAGGTGCTTCTCTAAGAAGCTGATAGAAGTGCTGGCAAGTGGTGTTAGAGGTAATTACAGGATTACGTCTGGGGAGGATAACGACTTTGGGGTTCTGCAATCTGGCAAGACCAACACAGAAATATTCTGAATTTGCTTCCATGTTGCATTAGAATGGAGCAGAATTAGGTCACTGGCTTCCTCAACTGTAAATCTGGATGAGGTTAGAGGGAGAAGAAAAACTGGGGTGAGCATCAGTTCTCAAAAGAACAGAATCTGTTTGTTTTCTCTATTTATTGTCTGAAATTAAAATCGGTTTGTTTACTTTGAGTAAATATTCCTAGCAAGTAAAAAAGAGACTAAAGAATAGATCTGTGTGTGGGGGTGTGGGTGTTGTTCCATAAACACAGCCTTCAGAAATGCCTTGGCCATCGTCAGAAATGCCTCTTTAGAATAATGAGATAGTTAACTGCTGATTGTAGTAAATACATTCTCTTTATTCTGCACTTGTTTCTCTTTTCCCACGTTTACAAGCCCCTTTCTGCATCTTAAACGTGTCTATGAGAATGTTTGCTACCATCCTTGGGGGAAATGAGTGATGGAAATATCTCGTTTTCTGTATAGTACCAGAATAATTACATTTTAAATTGGAAAAAAAAAAAAAGTAACAATAAGCAAACTTTACTAGAATCCATATACAATATATTTTGGGTACCTGCAACTTTTGGTTGCAATGCCAAGTGAAATGGAGGGTGGCTGTGTGCCAGGCCATTGGCACCAGCTGTGGTCACAGCAGCCTCTCATTGCTTAACCATTCCCAGTTGTGCCTTCTTGCATGCCTTCCTGCCCAAAATGATTCAGGGCAAATGGCAGGGCACAGCCAGAAGCCTGGAACACAGGCTACCAGCAGGGGAAATTTGTAGTCATGCCAAGCAGCAGTCCAGCAGTTGGCCTGACAGTGTGCCAGGATAGCCTGGTGCTCTAGACTCTGAAATGTGTACCTGGGGTTTCCCACAAACTTGCCATATGATTTGAATTTAGAATCAATAAACGTACAGCTTTTAAGGAAAGTATGCTAATGTCAATATATACTAATTAGACAATATATAAAGGCATTTTATTTTTATGTTTTTATAAATATGTATTTAATACCTATTGCTCATCATAGCTGCTTTGCTTTATCCAATTTAATCTCTTCAGATTTCTTTGTTTTACCCCCTAGGGTTTTAGTTATGCTAGATGCCATGCTCTATATAATACAAAAAAAAAACAAAACAGTAAGGTGAAATATAAACATTTATTTTTCTTCTACCAGAGAACAATCCACAGAGAAGAGAGTTCAAAGATTTTTCATCTCAGTCAACTGAGGACCATTTAATTCCTGTATTTATAGAGCATTCTTGTTCTTGTTTTTATATTGCACTGGGATTGTACACTAGGCGTGGCTTTGTAATGATTGGCACACCAGACAAGACAAAATCCTGCGTTATCGAGTGCTTGCTCAAAACCCCTATAGTTGTACTTCGTAGCCAATAGATGAATTAAAAATGCTTGTAAAATGAATAAATGTTGAGTGAGGGGGTAAGCATATTTGTAAATTGTAAGCAACCACTTTTTTCAGATTATAAAAATTAAAGGCCCCTGTGATCCCTCCTCACACATACGAGTTGTTCTAACAGGACAGAGGGTATTGATATGTGTTCTCAAAATTTATTTTATGCATTTGGTGACTGTGTGTGCATGTATGTGAATGAGAGTGTAAATAAGCACAACATTTTTGGAGGATAATATTGTGAAAAACTATCAGAGTTTAAAATACACATACTTTTATATTTGGAAATTAAATTTTAACCATATCAAGTAAACAGGATTAATATAACCTATAGGAAATATGAAACTGTTTTCTTCTAATTAAACAATATATGGATACTTTTAAATCTTATTTGGTCATCAAAATAGTCAGTGCAATACCACAACAACTCAAGTGAGGTTAAATATATCCTGCAACAAATCTTCTGTAGAGTTTGTGGTTGGATTGGACTGGGTAGCAACCTGATGGTGTTGCCCATATTGGTGCTGAGTTACGTGATCTCGAGTGAGTATGTTTCTGCCCTTTTGGAGCAGCCAGCACAGTGGCAGTGGAAATTGCTGTGGCTGTAAGTGAATCTCATTTTCCCAGTGCACATCTTGTTGAAGAGTAGACTACAATGTTACGATACTGAAGAGAATTGCGCAAGGAGACGGAGAGTCATCTCAACTCCATGTTCTGACATGGCCCCAGAGAAACAATGGTGACTTGTTTGTCCATAAGGGATTCCTGTTTTTTGGTAGTTGCTATCGTTTATCAAAAAAGTGGGTTGGTAATTCTAATCGAATGAATTCCAAATATTCACTATAAATAGAAATTTAGGTATTCAGGTAACTAAAGGATAGGCTCAAGATGAAATCAGAGAAAACTGAGAATTATACTGCACCATCTATTAAACATTCCTCCAGAGTCATTACTGCCCCTGCACAAATCAACATAGCCATAGCTAACTCTTAGACCATGGCCTAAGAGTTTTGGTTTGAGTGTTTGAGGTTAAGGTTTTTATCGATCCTAAGATATGCATCCTTAGTTTTTCCACTTTGGAGAAGGCATTAAGCTAGAGAAAAAGAGGAGGCTGATTTATATAGCCTAGAGGTATCCCGTTTTGAACTTATGCAAAATTCCTTATTTGGTCTCTTTAGCTCTTATTTCTTTAAATGACCTAATCATTAGTCTCCTTTTTTTGGAAAAATCATTTATTGAGAACTTTCTTGGCCAAGCATTTTTCTGAGCCCTCTAGGTTACATTATTCTATAGTACTTGACCCAGAGAAACAGTGACTTTGTACCTAAGGCAAATAAGATAGGACAGACAATATCAAGAAGATTTATGTAAAGAAACCCAGGCAATCGCAGCAAAAATTAGTAGCTTTCATTTTAACTGAATCCTTGACTTTCTAATATATACTGCATATTGGGCAGATTTCTCTCCTTAGACCATGAGAACTTTTTTCCCAGAATTACAGTCTACTTTGATTTCTTTAAAGCTTTCTTTACTTTTAGTATACTTGAGATTGCCTGTACTTAATTAAATGACATGACTCCAATATAATTATTTTATGAGTAATTATTTTAGTTGTCTTCTATTTCAATCACCATACCACTTTTGTCTATATGATGACTGTCTTAAAATGTTGAACCATGGTTTCATATAATTCCTAAAAAATTTGGTTAGGAAATAAATGCAAAAATAATTGAACATTCAAATTAGTTTTTAATAACAAAATATTTCCTAAATAAATTTCCCTAATATGATTATTTTATTTTCATTACAGAGAATATAGAACTGTTTTGAGCTGCTATCTGGCCTTCCTATTATACTTGTTGTTAGCTGGCAGAAATGAAAGAGCTTTTTCTAAGTTATCTAATAATTCTCCAATATTCAGATTTGAAAATGTATGGTTATTGGGATATTTGCAAACCACTGGGGGGCTTTATTGAAAAATTATACCATTTAAAATTCTTTTTTCATTAAAATAATATGCCAACATTGTATATTCTGAGAAATACATGGGAAATCTATCTAAAATTATAACACTTTATTTCATGTGTGAATTATAGGTATATGTTTTGTACATAATTTTAATAACAGAATATATAGAATTACATATTCTGACTTTTTAACTCAATAGATTATTAGAAACAATTAGGTACAAAAAGATACACTCAGATATCCTATGGCAAGTTTGTAATTTGGGAAGCAAACTGTTTCTTATTCCAGATCATTACTTGCCTGGTTAGCTCAGATTACTGAACCACGATACAAAACTGACAAAGGTTATGGTTGCAATTTCTGGATAGGTCAGTTAGCTTTACTCTGTTTCATGGCCACATGAAGGGACTGAATGACTTAGTAAGAAAATGTGGACATAAAAGTGTGAATTCATCACCTCTTCTGGAAAAACTACCCAGAACACAGGATCTAAATTTATGCCAATCTCTATGTTATCAGTGTCAGGATGAAAAGAAACAAGAAGGAGGAATATCCTGACCCTCCAAATACAATAATTGAATATTATATAGCTTTCATTTCCATAACATAATGGCCTGCCTTTTCTTTTTATAGTTGCAGTTGAGGGGCTCCAGCTGATCACCTGTCTGAAATTATTGCAAGCCTGGTGGGAAGCATTTGGGGAGGCATAGTCATGTTTTCATTTCACCAGGAAATCATTCAGCAAATTACTGCTTTTCTGTAAATTACTGTGCTGCATAACTTTCACACTGAGAAACTTTTCCTTTTTCTGTAAAAATTGCAGATGAAAGGTTCCTACAATAAATAACCTGTATTTAAAACAAATCAATTCCTAGAACTTAAATAACGTGAATTCGCATTTCTCGGGTGGAATTAAAAGCAAATACATTTTATTATTAATATTAGAAGTGGTATTCTGTTAAAGTCAGTTTCTGATTTATTGTTCCTTTACTTTGGTACCCTTTGAGGTGAATGTATGGAGGCTACTGAGGATAAAGTCACCATCTAAGTACTTGTCTTGTGAAGGTTAAAGAGCTAATTTTGGAAATTGGCATTCTTTAAGCCTAAATTTTATATCTTGGTAAAAGTCCTACAATTCATAATCAACCTAAATAGAACAGGGTGTGGGGAGCAAATGGTTTTTATTATGCCAAGTTTTGTTTAGGATGTTAGTCTGAAGGAAAGCAACTCACTTCTTTTAATTTTATGTTGATGTGAGAGGCCCAAATATAATCTGGGGAAATGTGGTCTTATACCCACATCTATTAGGACTAGCAATTTCATACTCCAAATACAATGATTACTGCTGATGTACCAGGAAGTGTGCAAAAGGACAATTCCTAAGTCCCTTTCCAGAAACACTTGGAAAGTGGAACACAGAGCTGGCTCGTTTCATTCCAATGGCAAGAAGATAGAAAAGGAGAGGCAGGGGAGAAAGCAATTCCTCATAGAATGAGTTCCCATTTCAGCGCGGCCTTTTCATAAAAGAAGGGCTTGGAAACAAAAGTGAATAACTGAGGTCCATAAAGACTAATGGATAGTTATTAAATCCTCCCAAACCTAGAGCTTATTATGATGAAAAGACAACGCTCTCCTGGTAGGTAAAATTTAAAAATGACAATTACAATAGTTTCCCTTAAAATCAAAGCCCCTTATTCCTACTACTAGTTATATCATTAATAGACTTAAATATCTGATATTGGAATGCCCAATTAAAGAAAATTGTGGCAAAGGCGAAGATGATTCAGAAAAATGGTATAAATGTGGTTTCATTTTTGCAAATAAAAGCCTTGAGGAAAGGTTAAAAGAGCTATTATGATTCATTCTGAAGATGAATAGACTAAGCAATATTTTTATAATTTTCTTTTAACCCTTCTAAACCAGTAATGCTCATCTAAACCAAAAAATACAACAACAATTTGAGGGACGATCTTCTCAATTCTCCCAAGGATGAGGCATAACTAGTACTATTCCAGATACAATGAAGAGAAGTTAATTCATTATTTACAAGGATGCCTTAGGGCACCAGGACTTAATTCTCCCTGGTAACTGAGGAAAACAAGCGGACACACAGTGGACCATAAACTGATGTTGGCAAGGTATCTGTAGCTAGAAAATGCATTTAATAATCAGGACATCTGTAGTCAAGACAAAGAGAGAATTTCCTAAAGATAAGTTACTTAACATTATAATAGTTTAGTGAGGGAAATTATATAGTCTCCTTCTTCCAAAGATTTTGGGGTTGGGATTTTCTTTCTTCTCACTTAGAATGCAGTAAAATGCACAACCTTGGAAAGCAGAAGTCTTGACCCAGCCTGAAATGTGTTGTTCAGTTCTACCATAGTGGAGCTATTCAAATATCTAAATTGGGGAAGTCCCAAGGCTAGAAGGGAAAAGAGCAAGATGTGCCAACACAAATGAGAGGCAGTGGTGAATTGTCTGAGATCCATCTCTTCTTTGACTAACGCAGCTCATGGTGCAAAGAATTCCCCACCTATTGGTGTCAGGGAAGAGCTAGAAAAGCACTTCACATTGATAAAGAGGAAGCTGATGCTATAGGATTCTTGAAAAGAATTAAGACCTTAACTATAAAGTTGCTAGGTTTTTTGGAAATACCTTTCATTTCATCCCTAAAAAACCCTGCTTGCTGAATCTAGAATACTGCTTTGATGACACAGAATTATCAATCTGACCATAAATGATTGTTATTCAAAATTTCAAATGAAGATATAGAAGACAAACTAAATATTCATAAGGAAAATTCACTGGAAGTTTTGATGTTTTACTTGCTGAAATCAACTTGGCTTCCTATGTCTATCTTTTTGATTAATGAAAATAGGAAAATTCTAGATATTTACAGTTTTATTACTTAAATGCCAGGTAATCTAAGTTCTACTGTACATTATTGCCCATAGTGACCTATTATTTATTAATCCACATTAGCATGATTCTCGAATTGTAGACAAAGCTCACTATTGAGTTGGATTGTACATTTGAACTACAAATGACTTTTTCTAATGATACTTTAAGGAGTGTTTGGACTAAGCACCAGCACACTGTGGGTACAACCTACTTTCTCTGGCAACTTGTTATTAATGTAAAATGAGAGTCTATATTGATCTTCCCTTATGTAGGCAGTTCACATGAATTCCATGAAACTGCAAGTGAGCAAGTAAGGGCAGAATTTGTCTTCCAATAAAATAGTGACTTGAATATCTGAGTGTAAATATCTATTTTATAATAAACAAATATATCTTTTACTTGCCAAAGTTTCTATTGTAATGAAGTCAAATCTGGAACAGTTAAAATAGTATATTGCTTGAAGATGACTGGATATATAAATAAAACTTTTCTTGGCTTTGCCTAATTCCTGCCCTCTTTTCCATTTACAGCTATTCAAGAGCAAGAAAATGAATCTGTGCCCCTATCTTTGAGCCCAGATATCTCCTTAAGTAAGTCACAGTTAGATGACTGCCCAAGAGACTCTGGTTGTTACATCTCATCAGAAAATTCTGATAATGGCAAAGAAGATCTGGAGTCTGAAAATCTGCCTGACATGGTACAGAAGATTACTATCACAGATCCAAGTGACTAAACACATTCTCAACTAGAAATCTATAGCTCCTTTCCATTTCAACTCTTCTTGACCTAAAAGATCAAATAGGAAAGAAAGAAAAAATATTTCTAAATGCAATCTAAAGTTAAAATGTTTTAGTCTGAATGATGTACATAAAAGTTCATAACGACATTTCCAACTATTGTAAATAACATGTATATTTATTATTTTAAGTGCTAATTGTTAATATTTCATTTTCTTGTATTAGAAAAGGTATAGTGTAAGTCTCTGGTATGTGTGACATTGACTTTATTTTATAAGTGAAAAATGATAAATTTACAAAAAAAAAAAACCCTTCCTTTTTATACCTCCTGGTTTTGAATGTGTGTATATTTTTGAATAAATAGTAACAGAGCATATATGTTACTATCTGGCCAACTTTTTTCCAAGCAGCATCTACATTCATTTTTTTGTTTACTGTATGGGAAAGCAGGAGTTAATATTGGAGACATTTTATCCTGATCCATCAAGGAGTTTTAATAATTATTTTTGATGATTTCTTCAATCTGTCATCTGGTATAACAGTCTATTGTCAATCCTGATATAGTGAAACTAATTGTGTTAGTTGTACAGATGTTTTGTCTTTAACTGTAAATATTTCTCACTCTGAAATGCCCTGATTTTAATAATAAAAAGAACTATGTTCATATTATATTTTCCAGACTAGTGTCATTTAAGGTACTCTTGGGGATTGAATCATGTTCCCCACAAAAGGCATGTTCAGCTTCTAATCCCTGGTCCTGTGGGTGTGAACCCATTTGGAAATAGGACATTCAAAGATATTATTAATTAAGGTGTGCCCAAACAGAATGAGGGTGGGCCTCAATCCAATATGGCTGAAGTTCTCATAAGCAAATGAAATTGGACATGGAAGGAGAAGCCACAGGGAGTAGCCAGAGGCTGGAAGTTGAAGGAGCCTGAAAGAGAAAGAAGATGCCACCATGTGCATCACCACATGACAGAAAAGCCTAGGACCAAGGATCAATGGCAGCCAGAGCCAGAATGCCATAGTCTTCAGGGAGAAAGTATCACCTTGCAAATTTCTCAGTTTTGGACTTCTCCTAGCCTCAAAACTATCAGCCTATATAATTCCAATTGTTTAAGCCAACCGTTGTATAATATTTCTTTTAGCAGCTGGAAAACTAAGATGGGTACTTTAATATTACTTTAGAGAAAATATCTCATATCTGACAAGGTTTTATACTCAGTCCTCATATCGTTTTTATATTAGTGATTCCCAAATTGATTACCCCAGCCACAACCTGTCTCCTGAACCCAGATCTGTGGTATATAACCTCCTAGACACAGATACTCCAAGGAAGGTTCAACTCAACATCCCCAAATCCTTGATTTTCTCTCCAAATTTTTTCTCCTCTTATTCCAAACCTCTCTCTTTTAATGATCCACCACACAGTCAGTCATCCAAAGCAGAAAATTATTTCACACTTCAACTCATGTCTGTCCTCCTCATACAGATTCAATACGTAACCAGGCCCTGTGGATTCTACCTCTAGAGAAGCTTTCATATTTATGACTTTCCATTCCCATGGTTGCTCTCTTATTTTAGAAATTCATGATCTCATGTGATAGTTGCTTCCCAACTAATCTCTGTTCTCCTAGCGCCCTACCTTCTATTCCATCCTCCACACAGCCTACAGAAAAATCTTCCTAACTTGCAAATCAAATCATGTACTTCCCTGCTTAAAATTTTTTGGATGGCTCCTCTTTGTTTTTAGAATAGTATTTAACCTTTCTTCCAGGGTGTATATGGTCCTTCCAAATCACTTTTTAACCTGCTTTATGAGTTGTTTCTTTCCTCTACCACCTCTCAACTCTGAACTCTTCCAGTCTTAATAATCAACATGCCGTTTCCTGAATTCATTCATTGTACCCTCTGTGGCTTTTCAAATGCAGTTTATTTTCAAAAACAGCTCCTGCTGTTTTCTACATCCAGCATTCTCCCACTGCTCTCCCTCTTAAGACTCAGGACAAAGATTGGCTGCACTATGAAGCCTTCCATGACTCCCTTTGGTGCTCTCTTCTGTGTGCTTCCACAGCAACTTACAAGTATCTCTGTTGGTTATAGAACTTATCATATTATACTTCAACTTTAATATGACTATTGCCCATCTACAAGTCTGTAACCTATTCATGACTGAGATTATTTTATCTTTATAAATCCCTGATGCTTATCATAATACCCGGCACAGAGTAGGCATCTAGGAAATGTTTGTTGCAGTGCATTGAATATAACGATTATCCCCATATACTATATTCTATCTTTATATTTAAATCAATCTGTTCAACCTATAGATAAATACCTCCCAAAGCTCCCTAAGTTTTTTAAAAAACAAATTAAAGGTAATACCTTAGGAAAAATCATGAACACAAAGTGTTATTTCAAATGCTGGAGGACAACATTGCACTGTCAATCTCTAGATATTTTTTAAGACCCACAATATTTAATTCTGTATGCCTTAACCAGGTCATACATGTATCACATGCCTACCACTATTCATTTTTCTCCACAAAAGAAAAGTTCTTTCAGTCTTTACCATTCAAGATTCTGCCTTCATCAAGGTCCCACTACTGCTCTGGCTAACACTGTAGTTTTTTCTAGAGCTTCCTGAACATGGCTCAGCCACTAACAATAATTTTTAAACTTTAATCAACCTTCTGCCTCAAGTAGTTCAATAAAGGACCATTTCTTTATGGAGTTTCCAGAAAATTGTAGGTTGGGGAGCATTTAAGGAACTACTTGATTGTAAAATAGTGGCAGTCACCCAAGAAACATATTCAACCACAACTTCAATCCCTTCAAAATGAAGGTCTGGTACCCAATCAAGGATTTAGGGAAATGCTTTCGAGTCTAATTGCTACAGACGCAGATTAAGCAGAGAAGGCAGGATTGGATTCATACAAAGAGGGGAGCAGGGAGGGATATGTGGATACCTTAAGGTTCAAGCGGAGCAGTGCACTGAAAAGGACAGATGTGCAGCTAAAGTACATTCCACATTAAGTGGGTACTGTTGCCTTCTCTGTACCTACCAGATCCCTGCCACTGTAGCCACACTTTCCTGGAGTGGGGAGGAGTGAAGAGGAGAACAGCAGAAGGAAGGTGGGTTTTTGTCTTGACTATGGAAAGCTAGAGAAACAGGAATGGAAAGGCAAGAAATAGTTCACCCAAGTTGTGAGGTAGCTTTTGGCTGGGGGTAGACCATGAGTTTGAGCCTTTTAAGAGTAGATGTGAGGATGTTTAGAGGGTTGACATTTTAATATTTACAGTATGAGCACACTGACTTTCTGTTTCTTGGTTGAAACCTAGTAGGAACAAGCTAAGATTCCCAGTATTATTCCCTTTATTAATTCACACAACAGTATTTAGACATGGAACATTTATGCTGCCCAAGACTATGCCAATAAAGGCCCTTTGGATGGGATAATCTACATTAGAATCATGCCACACCTTCCCCGTTGGAATCAGCTGAGTATTTCAGTATACACGGAATAGTAAAATCTTTCTGGAACAAAATGATTATTCTGATCATAGGCATTTCCTACATTTGGAAATCCAAGTAAGTCATGACAGTATGCAAGGTTAAGGAAATTTTATTCTAGGTGGATGGAATCCTCAAAACACTTTTATGATAATATTAAAAAAGGATCATTTTAATTCTGGTTACCCTCCATTCTACAGCTGATAAACTCATGAATATATTTTCACCCCAAAGTATTTTATCAGAAGGATTTGCCAAGGGAGATAGTTAAGAAATGAAATAACTTTAAAAACCTCTAAAATGAGAGGCAGCTGAAGACTATCAGGTTTTAGACAACATTCAATACATTGAGGTTACAGTCAAGCACCTTGCAACTTCCTGAGTGAGGCCAAATTGATGACATTTCATGTTGAGAAACTTCCGTTACAAGCAGAAGTTCTGAGAAAAATAATATGAAGAAATTTTAGATTCTCCATCACCCCCCCACTCACCCACACACACGCACTTCCACCTCCCTCCTCCACTAACAAAGAAAATTGTATAACTAATCAGCATGCAGACTTTGAGTACTCTCTCATAAAGTGGGAAGTCATGCTAAAATTATGTAAAGGTTGAGAGCAAAATGACGAGAATAAATATACATAAAAGAACAGCAGTTTCTAAATTTGACCAGGGTTTTTGGCTATGAAAGTGAGATAAAGGAACCGCTCATTTTGTGTTACCTCAAATTCTACCATGGAGTACATCTGATCATACTCAGAGCTGACCTCAGCTCACAGACTAAAGGTCTTAGAGTTGAACCATCTGGATTTGAAAACTGTGTGACCTTGGCAAGTCATGTGTCCTCTAAGCTTTGGTTTCTTTATCTACAAAATGTAAATAATATTAGTACTCATAATTCATATTACAGTGTCAATTAAATGTGTGCAAAGCACTCAACACTATGCATAAAAACCACTTTCATTATTATATCCACTAATTCAGTTTTACCCACTGATGCTTGAACATATGTGACATGCTACCCTAATTCAGGTACAGACTTGTAGGAATTCAAAATCCTTAAGATGCAAACCATCTGAGGGCAAGGAAACCTATGTTGTCCATAAGAAATGAAAACTAGCATGTTTAACAGAACTTCTCAGATAAATGACCATTTCATCATAACAGAATATTTCTTTGTTTATTCCTGACCAGTTTAGGAAGAGGCTATACTGTATTTAGCATTGATTCCTCACAAGTGGCAAATAATAGCGGCAATGGTTTTTGCAAAAATGATTAAAGGTATAAGTGAATGCCTACATCAATGAATTAATGAATAAATATTTGCGGTTATTACTGCTATTACTGTTCCACTGGGCCTTTGTCTCTCAAAATCATGGAGTCACAGTTGACTGTTCCATAGGCCAAAGGGAACCCTTCAGGAAGGCATCCTAAATGTAGACATTTACATATTAATGAAACTTATGGACAAATCACCTGCCATGGGAAACCAAAGCACAGAGAAAGGCTAAGAGGTTACCAGGAAATGTGATATGAACTTTTCATCATCCCTTCTTCTTCATCATGTAAACTTCTTATATTTGAATTGAAACAGAGTATCAGTATGTCTGTGTGATGTATATTACAAATTAAGAAGCCATGAGGACAGAATCTTAAAAATGACATTATTGGAGGAGGCGGGGCAAGATGGCAGACTGGTGAGCTGTATGTTTTAGTTACTCCTCCAGGAAAGTAGGTAAAAAGCCAGGAACTGCGTGGACTGGACACCACAGAGCAATCTGTCTTTGGGCATACTTCATACAACACTCATGAAAACGTGGAACTGCTGAGATCAGCGAAATCTGTAAGTTTTTGCGGCCAGGGGACCCGCGCCCCTCCCTGCCAGGCTCAGTCCCGGGGGAGGAGGGGCTGTCAGCTCCAGGAAGGAGAAGGGAGAATTGCAGTGGCTGCTCTTATCGGAAACTCATTCTACTGATTCAAACTCCAACCATAGATAGACTGAGGCCAGACACCAGAGACTCTGAGAGCAGCCAGCCCAGCAGAGAGGAGACAGGCATAGAAAAAAAACAACACGAAAAACTCCAAAATAAAAGCAGAGGATTTTTGGAGTTCTGGTGAACACAGAAAGGGGAAGGGCGGAGATCAGGCCTTGAGGCGCATATGCAAATCCCGAAGCAAGGCTGATCTCTCTGCCCTGGGCACTTTTCCTTAATGGCCCTGGTTGCTTTGTCTATTAGCATTTCAATAACCCATTAGATCTCTGAGGAGGGCCGTTTTTTTTTTTTTTTTTTTTTTTAAATCCTTTTTGCTTTTTCTAAAACAATTACTCTAAGTAGCTCAATACAGAAAGCTTCAAAGAATTGAAATTTGGGCACCTCAAGTCAAGAGCAGAACTAAGAGAGCTCTGAGACAAAAGGCAATAATCCAGTGGCTGAGAAAATTCACTAAACAACACAACTTCCCAAGAAAAGGGGGGTGTCCGCTCACAGCCACCATCCTGGTGGACAGGAAACACTCCTGCCCATCGCCAGCCCCATAGCCCAGAGCTGCCCCAGACAACCCAGTGTGACGGAAGTGCTTCAAATAACAGGCACACACCACAAAACTGGGCATGGACATTAGCCTTCCCTGCAACCTCAGCTGAATGTCCCAGAGCTGGGAAGGGGGAGCAGTGTGAATTAACAGAGCCCCATTCAGCCATCATTTGAGCAGACTGGGAGCCTCCCAACACAGCCCAGCAGCCCAGAACTGCCCTGGGGGGACGGCACTCACCTGTGACATAGCACAGTCATCCCTCAACAGAGGACCTGGGGTGCACAGCCTGGAAGAGGGGCCCACTTGCAAGTCTCAGGAGCCATACGCCAATACCAAAGACTTGTGGGTCAGTGGCAGAGACAAACTGTGGCAGGACTGAACTGAAGGATTAGACTATTGCAGTAGCTTTAAAACTCTAGGATCATCAGGGAGATTTGATTGTTAGGGCCACCCCCCCTCCCCGACTGCCCAGAAACACGCCCCACATACAGGGCAGGCAACACCAACTACACACGCAAGCTTGGGACACCAATTGGGCCCCACAAGACTCACTCCCCCACTCACCAAAAAGGCTAAGCAGGGGAGATCTGGCTTGTGGAGAACAGGTGGCTCGTGGACGCCACCTGCTGGTTAGTTAGAGAAAGTGTACTCCACGAAGCTGTAGATCTGATAAACTAGAGATAAGGACTTCAACTGGTCTACAAACCCTAAAAGAACCCTATCAAGGTCAGCAAATGCCACGAGGCCAAAAACAACAGAAAATTATAAAGCATATGAAAAAAACCAGACGATATGGATAACCCAAGCCCAAGCACCCAAATCAAAAGACCAGAAGAGACACACCTAGAGCAGCTACTCAAAGAACTAAAGATGAACAATGAGACCCTAGTACGGGATATGAAGGAAATCAAGAAGACCCTAGAAGAGCATAAAGAAGACATTGCAAGACTAAATAAAAAAATGGATGATCTTATGGAAATTAAAGAAACTGTTGACCAAATTAAAAAGATTCTGGACACTCATAGTACAAGACTAGAGGAAGTTGAACAACGAATCAGTGACCTGGAAGATGACAGAATGGAAAATGAAAGCATAAAAGAAAGAATGGGGAAACAAATTGAAAAACTCGAAATGGACCTCAGGGATATGATAGATAATATGAAACGTCCGAATATAAGACTCATTGGTGTCCCAGAAGGGGAAGAAAAGGGTAAAGGTCTAGGAAGAGTATTCAAAGAAATTGTTGGGGAAAACTTCCCAAATCTTCTAAACAACATAAATACACAAATCATAAATGCTCAGCGAACTCCAAATAGAATAAATCCAAAAAAAACCCACTCCGAGACATATACTGATCACACTGTCAAACATAGAAGAGAAGGAGCAAGTTCTGAAAGCAGCAAGAGAAAAGCAATTCACCACATACAAAGGAAACAGCATAAGACTAAGTAGTGACTACTCAGCAGCCACCATGGAGGCGAGAAGGCAGTGGCACGATATATTTAAAATTCTGAGTGAGAGGAATTTCCAGCCAAGAATACTTTATCCAGCAAAGCTCTCCTTCAAATTTGAGGGAGAGCTTAAATTTTTCACAGACAAAGAAATGCTGAGAGAATTTGCTAACAAGAGACCTGCCCTACTGGAGATACTAAAGGGAGCCCTACAGACAGAGAAACAAAGACAGGACAGAGAGACTTGGAGAAAGGTTCAGTACTAAAGAGATTCGGTATGGGTACAATAAAGGATATTAATAGAGAGAGGGAAAAATATGGCAAACATAATCCAAAGGATAAGATGGCCGATTCAAGAAATGCCTTCACGGTTTTAACGTTGAATGTAAATGGATTAAACTCCCCAATTAAAAGATATAGATTCGCAGAATGGATCAAAAAAAATGAACCATCAATATGTTGCATACAAGAGACTCATCTTAGACACAGGGACACAAAGAAACTGAAAGTGAAAGGATGGAAAAAAATATTTCATGCAAGCTACAGCCAAAAGAAAGCAGGTGTAGCAATATTAATCTCAGATAAAATAGACTTCAAATGCAGGGATGTTTTGAGAGACAAAGAAGGCCACTACATACTAATAAAAGGGGCAATTCAGCAAGAAGAAATAACAATCGTAAATGTCTATGCACCCAATCAAGGTGCCACAAAATACATGAGAGAAACATTGGCAAAACTAAAGGAAGCAATTGATGTTTCCACAATAATTGTGGGAGACTTCAACACATCACTCTCTCCTATAGATAGATCAACCAGACAGAAGACCAATAAGGAAATTGAAAACCTAAACAATCTGATAAATGAATTAGATTTAACAGACATCTACAGGACATTACATCCCAAATCACCAGGATACACATACTTTTCTAGTGCTCACGGAACTTTCTCCAGAATAGATCATATGCTGGGACATAAAACAAGCCTCAATAAATTTAAAAAGATTGAAATTATTCAAAGCACATTCTCTGACCACAATGGAATACAATTAGAAGTCAATAACCATCAGAGACTTAGAAAATTCACAAATACCTGGAGGTTAAACAACACACTCCTAAACAATCAGTGGGTTAAAGAAGAAATAGCAAGAGAAATTGCTAAATATATAGAGACGAATGAAAATGAGAACACAACATACCAAAACCTATGGGATGCAGCAAAAGCAGTGCTAAGGGGGAAATTTATAGCACTAAACGCATATATTAAAAAGGAAGAAAGAGCCAAAATCAAAGAACTAATGGATCAACTGAAGAAGCTAGAAAATGAACAGCAAACCAATCCTAAACCAAGTACAAGAAAAGAAATAACAAGGATTAAAGCAGAAATAAATGACATAGAGAACAAAAAAACAATAGAAAGGATAAATATCACCAAAAGTTGGTTCTTTGAGAAGATCAACAAGATTGACAAGCCCCTAGCTAGACTGACAAAATCAAAAAGAGAGAAGACCCATATAAACAAAATAATGAATGAAAAAGGTGACATAACTGCAGATCCTGAAGAAATTAAAAAAATTATAAGAGGATATTATGAACAACTGTATGGCAACAAACTGGATAATGTAGAAGAAATGGACAATTTCCTGGAAACATATGAACAACCTAGACTGACCAGAGAAGAAATAGAAGACCTCAACCAACCCATCACAAGCAAAGAGATCCAATCAGTCATCAAAAATCTTCCCACAAATAAATGCCCAGGGCCAGATGGCTTCACAGGGGAATTCTACCAAACTTTCCAGAAAGAACTGACACCAATCTTACTCAAACTCTTTCAAAACATTGAAAAAAATGGAACACTACCTAACTCATTTTATGAAGCTAACATCAATCTAATACCAAAACCAGGCAAAGATGCTACAAAAAAGGAAAACTACCGGCCAATCTCCCTAATGAATATAGATGCAAAAATCCTCAACAAAATACTTGCAAATCGAATCCAAAGACACATTAAAAAAATCATACACCATGACCAAGTGGGGTTCATTCCAGGCATGCAAGGATGGTTCAACATAAGAAAAACAATCAATGTATTACAACACATTAAAAACTCGAAAGGGAAAAATCAATTGATCATCTCAATAGATGCTGAAAAAGCATTTGACAAAATCCAACATCCGTTTTTGATAAAAACACTTCAAAAGGTAGGAATTGAAGGAAACTTCCTCAACATGATAAAGAGCATATATGAAAAACCCACAGCCAGCATAGTACTCAATGGTGAGAGACTGAAAGCCTTCCCTCTAAGATCAGGAACAAGACAAGGATGCCCGCTGTCACCACTGTTATTCAACATTGTGCTGGAAGTGCTAGCCAGGGCAATCCGGCAAGACAAAGAAATAAAAGGCATCCAAATTGGAAAAGAAGAAGTAAAACTGTCATTGTTTGCAGATGATATGATCTTATATCTAGAAAACCCTGAGAAATCAACGATACACCTACTAGAGCTAATAAACAAATTTAGCAAAGTAGCGGGATACAAGATTAATGCACATAAGTCAGTAATGTTTCTATATGCTAGAAATGAACAAACTGAAGAGACACTCAAGAAAAAGATACCATTTTCAATAGCAACTAAAAAATCAAGTACCTAGGAATAAACTTAACCAAAGATGTAAAAGACCTATACAAAGAAAACTACATAACTCTACTAAAAGAAATAGAAGGGGACCTTAAAAGATGGAAAAATATTCCATGTTCATGGATAGGAAGGCTAAATGTCATTAAGATGTCAATTCTACCCAAACTCATCTACAGATTCAATGCAATCCCAATCAAAATTCCAACAACCTACTTTGCAGACTTGGAAAAGCTAGTTATCAAATTTATTTGGAAAGGGAAGATGCCTCGAATTGCTAAAGACACTCTAAAAAAGAAAAACGAAGTGGGAGGACTTACACTCCCTGACTTTGAAGCTTATTATAAAGCCACAGTTGCCAAAACAGCATGGTACTGGCACAAAGATAGACATATAGATCAATGGAATCGAATTGAGAATTCAGAGATAGACCCTCAGATCTATGGCCGAGTGATCTTTGATAAGGCCCCCAAAGTCACCGAACTGAGCCATAATGGTCTTTTCAACAAATGGGGCTGGGAGAGTTGGATATCCATATCCAAAAGAATGAAAGAGGACCCCTACCTCACCCCCTACACAAAAATTAACTCAAAATGGACCAAAGATCTCAATATAAAAGAAAGTACCATAAAACTCCTAGAAGATAATGTAGGAAAACATCTTCAAGACCTTGTATTAGGAGGCCACTTCCTAGACTTTACACCCAAAGCACAAGCAACAAAAGAGAAAATAGATAAGTGGGAACTCCTCAAGCTTAGAAGTTTCTGCACCTCAAAGGAATTTCTCAAAAAGGTAAAGAGGCAGCCAACTCAATGGGAAAAAATTTTTGGAAACCATGTATCTGACAAAAGACTGATATCTTGCATATACAAAGAAATCCTACAACTCAATGACAATAGTACAGACAGCCCAATTATAAAATGGGCAAAAGATATGAAAAGACAGTTCTCTGAAGAGGAAATACAAATGGCCAAGAAACACATGAAAAAATGTTCAGCTTCACTAGCTATTAGAGAGATGCAAATTAAGACCACAATGAGATACCATCTAACACCGGTTAGAATGGCTGCCATTAAACAAACAGGAAACTACAAATGCTGGAGGGGATGTGGAGAAATTGGAACTCTTATTCATTGTTGGTGGGACTGTATAATGGTTCAGCCACTCTGGAAGTCAGTCTGGCAGTTCCTTAGAAAACTAGAGATAGAGCTACCATTCGATCCAGCGATTGCACTTCTCGGTATATACCCGGAAGATCGGAAAGCAGTGACACGAACAGATATCTGCACGCCAATGTTCATAGCAGCATTATTCACAATTGCCAAGAGATGGAAACAACCCAAATGTCCTTCAACAGATGAGTGGATAAATAAAATGTGGTATATACACACGATGGAATACTACGCGGCAGTAGAAGGAACGATCTGGTGAAACATATGACAACATGGATGAACCTTGAAGACATAATGCTGAGCGAAATAAGCCAGGCACAAAAAGAGAAATATTATATGCTACCACTAATGTGAACTTTGAAAAATGTAAACAAATGGTTTATAATGTAGAATGTAGGGGAACTAGCAGTAGAGAGCAATTAAGGAAGGGGGAACAATAATCCAAGAAGAACAGATAAGCTATTTAACGTTCTGGGGATGCCCAGAAATGACTATGGTCTGTTAATTTCTGATGGATGTAGTAGGAACAAGTTCACTGAAATGTTGCTATAGTATGTAACTTTCTTGGGGTAAAGTAGGAACATGTTGGAAGTTAAGCAGTTATCTCAGGTTAGTTGTCTTTTTCTTACTCCCTTGCTATGGTCTCTTTGAAATGTTCTTTTATTGTATGTTTGTTTTCTTTTTAACTTTTTTTTTCATACAGTTGATTTGAAAAAAGAAGGGAAAGTTAAAAAAAAAAAAGAAAAAGAAAAAAGACAAACAAGGAAAAAAAAAAAAAAAAGATGTAGTGCCCCCTTGAGGAGCCTGTGGAGAATGCAGGGGTATTCGCCTACCCCACCTCCATGGTTGCTAACATGACCACAGACATAGGGGACTGGTGGTTTGATGGGTTGAGCCCTCTACCATAAGTTTTACCCTTGGGAAGACGGTTGCTGCAAAGGAGAGGCTAGGCCTCCCTGTATTTGTGCCTAAGAGTCTCCTCCTGAATGCCTCTTTGTTGCTCAGATGTGGCCCTCTCTCTCTGGCTAAGCCAACTTGAAAGGTGAAATCACTGCCCTCCCCCCTACGTGGGATCAGACACCCAGGGAAGTGAATCTCCCTGGCAACGTGGAATATGACTCCCGGGGAGGAATGTAGACCCGGCATCGTGGGATGGAGAACATCTTCTTGACCAAAAGGGGGATGTGAAAGGAAATGAAATAAGCTTCAGTGGCAGAGAGATTCCAAAACGAGCCGAGAGATCACTCTGGTGGGCACTCTTACGCACACTTTAGACAACCTTTTTTAGGTTCTAAAGAATTGGGGTAGCTGGTGGTGGATACCTGAAACTATTAAACTACAACCCAGAACCCATGAATCTCGAAGACAGTTGTATAAAAATGTAGCTTATGAGGGGTGACAGTGGGATTGGGAATGCCATAAGGACCAAACTCCACTTTGTCTAGTTTATGGATCGATGTGTAGAAAAGTAGGGGAAGCAAACAAACAGACAAAGGTACCTAGTGTTCTTTTTTACTTCAATTGCTTTTTTTCACTCTAATTATTATTCTTGTTATTTTTGTGTGTGTGCTAATGAAGGTGTCAGGGATTGATTTAGGTGATGAATGTACAACTATGTAATGTTACTGTAAACAATCGAAAGTACAATTTGTTTTGTATGACTGCGTGGTATGTGAATATATCTCAATAAAATGATGATAAAAAAAAAAAAAAAAAAAATGACATTATTATGTTCAGTGACCTCTTTTGACCTTCTGAAGTCCCTGGTGGGCCTGAGTGCAGAGCACTGTTCCCTTACAGGGAATGGGGTGAAATCCTGATGCCTAAGGCTAACGGGATAGTTCCCTCTCTTGAGTTCTTGGGCATTGAGCCAAATGAATGGGCAGGAATCATTCCATTTGCAGAGGAAAATGGGGTGAAAAGCACTTCTGGCATACTTTGTCCATATAAATTATACTTGTTTGCAATTCATCAACTCTTTCCCTCCTTTATTTCCATATGTAATGTAAATGATCATCTTTCTCTGAAGCTCCATAATGATGCACAGCTCAAAAATGTGATAGAATCAGCTAAAAGAGAGCAGATGGAAGTTTTTTCCCCCAATATGCATATTCATAAAAAAATAGAGAACTCAAGAAATGGAGATACATAAAGTACTTGTACCCGGGGGCTGCATGGACTTATGTACAAGAGTAAGCTGGTTTTCTATATCTATTCATTCTCAGAACCTTTACTCATTTACTCCCGCAGCATACATCGAAAATGGCCTGCAAAAAAAAAAAAAAATCTGTCTCTCTATATAACAACAAAGATATTTCCCTTTAGATTTTTATTGCACCTTAGAATCCATGATTCAGGAAGTAATGGTGAAATATTTTACTAGAAAAATATAATTAGAAAGCAAATCATGTAAAAATGTGGAGGAGTCAGTGTTTCTTTAGCAATACAAATACATTTAAAGGCACAGTGTTATACTGAAAAAAGCTAGATAAGGGGAATAATGAATTGCTTGGTTGGCATCTTTTTTTAAATGCCTGATTATTCAGGGGCTGGGAGGTTTGTGTATTTGTTCTAGGGGATCAGAAATGCTGCTAGAAATTGTGTGAAGATTATGACTATGGCAAAAAGAGATATTGTGAAGGAAACAAACCATAAGGGAAAATAGAAAATGTAAAAAGAAATGTAAGAAAATAATTTGAAGGGTGTCAGTGAATTCGTCACATAACCAAAGATATGGTATTCATCCCAAAATTAGATTTCTCGGACTTCTCATATCTCTCTCTCCAGATCACTCTCCACACGTGAAGCCCAGGTATCTGCTCACAAGGCTAACTTGTATCAACTATGTACAGGTTATTTGCCTTTGGGATCAGTTGGGCTCAGTGAATGGGAAGTACCTCAGGAGACTGGAAAGAGAGATGAGAATGAGGTCAGAGTATTTGTTCTCCCCATGGGGTCAGCTTGGGCTATAGCTGTCTCCTTTAATCAAAGGTCACTGCTCCTTTCAAAGTGACCGTCTCTACCTGACTCTCTTTCCTTCAGATTCTGGTAATTGTTCCTTCCTCTCATCCCTTAAGGCTTAGATTTAATAACAGCTATAAGGCTTTTAGCTTCCAGTACCAGCCCAACTCTTAATGTTTCCCCTACACTCCACCCTACCCATGCTTTTTTAATTAGTACCTTTATAAATAAACCTTCCTAGAATTATCCTAATTTGGTTGTGCCATCTGTTTCTTGGTGGGACCTAGACTAGTACACTGGTCCTTGGTGGCTCATGACTTCCAGTTACATGTCTTTTTGTTAAACCCGGTGAGCACTGCTCTATTATTCCAGTATGACTACATTCATGTAGTTTCAGGTTGCTTTTTTCTATTTCAAACCAGCCTACTACCCTGCTTACAGTCAAGTAGTTTCAGTGTAAAGCATTTCCACTTACCCTAGCATAACTCTTGTCCTGTGTCCTTTCAATTCCTTATCCAACTGTCTCATGGGGTCCACCTACATATTTCTCCTTTTCCCAGGCAGCTAAGAGTTCCTGGAATTGGGTTGACTGACAGAATATAAATGGAAGTTTTCATGGTGCAATTCAGGCCTATCTCTGTTGCAAGGAACACTTGTTCATTCCGTTAGTAACAACCAAGTCCAAAGTCCACTTGCTATAAAATATATAAAAGTCATTTCTATTAGGACAATACACCATCTACCCACAAGTGATATCCTTCTAATGACTACACAATAAAATAGAAGGAAGCAAGTGCATATTTTGGCTGTTTTCTACCAATCAGAAATATTTGAAATTAACAGCATGTTTAGGTTTTATAAAAATGTGATTGCATATAGATATTGGAATTGTACTTGCAACTTTTATTTCTAAAATTCTTTAGTTCCAAGTTATATTTGATTTTACAATAACACTCACTGACATGGTTCTCCTATATGCAAGGCCATAGGTCTCCTCATCTCAAAAGAGGTTATTGTAAAATATGGATGCCTAGATAATTTCCATGATTAATGAAAATATGTTTTAGCATATTAAACTTTTAAGATGTTAGCATTTAGTAGGCTTTCTGATAGAATTTAAAAGACTATTAGAGTGACTGATGAATTGCTACAGTACATTAGCCCTCAGAACAGTGAACGTGCTAGAGGACATTTATGTAACTTTTTAGTGTTCTTGTTTTTCAGTCTTATTTTTTCCTCTCCAACTAAGCTCTCCTTTTGTGACCTTGGCTCAACTGTAAATGCTCAAACAGGGGACTCTGCAATGTTTTGAATAACTTGCAAATTACATGGGAAGCTACTGACGGGGAGAAAGATAGCAATTGTATTAGCCAGGACTTTCACACAAAATCTGGCAACCTAATAAGAGTGCCCAACAAAAATGGGTTGAAGGAATGAAACACCTTCTTTCATGGTTAGGATAGTTTTACCTCAGCACAGTGAAAAGTGAAATAAAAAATTCCTCCCCAGTCAGTGACAAGGTCACTGACAGTTTAGTTTTTCAAAGCTAAGAAATGTAGACACACTTATTCTTTCCATTTGCTAGGAAATGTATTTCAAAATGAAGCTCCACCTACTGAAATCTTTCTATAGCCTTTGTCCTTGATTGCTGCAGGGCTTATCAGAACCTATTAGGCTATTTATTTCTTCCTCTTATTATACTTAGAGATGAAATAAACCAAAAAGGACTGTCAAGGAGGTGTTTGTGTCCCCTCTGGGTAAAAAGGAAAATATCAATGAGAAGGTAGGACCACAAGAAGCATCAAAATAAATTCTTAAGGTAGGAGCAATAAGCTGCTAAATGGCTCTGGTTTGGGGAGACAATTAACATTACTTTCATTTATGTAAGGTATTATTATGAAGTTATGAGCTCTCTCTCAGAGGGCTACTTACCAAAGCCTGCTTCTATAGGCAACATTTCCTTTATTGTGTTTAGTTTATAGTTTTCCAACACTCATGTGCTATATAGCATCCTTATTCCTGTGTCAGGGAGCACAAAGGAAAATATGCTATCATAGATCACCAAGAATACCACTACTTAACCATTGATGAAAATAGTGGCAAGGCAAGGGTAATAGGCTGAATAACAGCCCCCCAAAACATCTGTTCCTAATCCTGGAACCTATAAATGTTTACTTATATGGAGAAAGGCTCTTTGCAGATATGATTAAGTTAAGGATTTGAGATAGGGAAGTTATCTTGGACTACCGGGGTGGGCCTTAAATGCAATCACAAATGTCCTTATAAGAGAGAGGCAGAGGGAGATTTGATACCCATGGAGGAGAAGATAATGTGAAGGTGGAACAGAGAGAGATTTGAAGATGCTGGTCTTCAAGATTGCAGTCACAGGCCAAGGATTGCCAGAAACCACCAGAAGTTAGAAAAGGCAAGGAACAGATTCTTCCCTAGAGGCTCTAGAGGGAATGTGGCTCTGCCAGCACTTTGATAGCCCAGTGATACTGATTTGGAACTTCTGGTTTGCAGAATTGGGACAGAATAAACACCTGTTGTGTTTTAAGGAACAAGTTGTGGTAATTTGTTATAACCTGCAGAAGACACTAATACAGCAAATAATCCATTTCCAGCCCTAAAGATGAGGGTAGTGGTCCTTAGTCACAGACATTACTGGTACACCATAGAAAAAAATTATATTATTAGTAACCAGTTTAATAGAAAGTATATCAATACATAATACATACATTCTTTAAAGCCTATGTTTATTGTCCTTCTTTACCTGTATTGTGAGAATGTGTGCAAGCAGCTAAATAATTTTTTTCAACAGGGAAGAAAACTCCTTCAATAAAATAATGGATTTACGAATATGAAAGATAGTACCTGCCGCAAGATGTTTAAATTTTCACTAAACAAGAGTATGCTTTCTGTCATCCACACCTGGAACATTTCAGTAATAGGTTAAAACGCGTAATGCAAGTTTTAAATATTCTCACAAAACAAACAAAAACTCTTCAAGCTTCCTTGAAGACATAGAAATACATATTTTTGCATAAATACCATCAAATATTTATGGATCATGTTCCAGGAGCCTGGTTCTCTACCAGGCTCTGGGAATAACAAGATTAATGGTGATAATACTTTGGCAAACAGGTAAATACATATATCCATGTGGAATGTGATAAACAATAGTAGTGATACAGGCAAGGCAAGTTGTGTGGAAGCAGGATTTAAAAATAAATTCTTTCAGAACCAAAAGTTTCTAGAAATTCAAGACTTATGGCTACCTAACCATCAGGCTCTGTATATTTGAGCTTGAAAAAAAGTTGAATCGTGCCCATGCATTTGCAGCTGGAAAAGAATTGAATACATTGCATTAGGAAAGTTTCTTATTCCTTATTCTTATTGCCAAGTATTTATGACATTCCTCATCAAAACCTTATTTAAAGTTATGGTAGACATGATTCAACATCTTCAGATTCTGGATAACGGAATTAGAAAATTAGAGTAGTTCTTCTCAGTGTTTCAAAAACATCTACTTGGACGATAAAGGTTGCTTAATTAAAACCTATCCAACCGAAACACCCATTTATCTGAAACAAATGTTTGTGCTATCAACATCAACCAACTCTTCACATGAGTAGCTAACAATAAACAATGGAATGATGCCCAATGAATATCAATTAAAACAAATTGCTCCCAATAAATTTTGTCCTAAAAAAAAATGCATTCTTGCATGGGTGCACGTGCGGGAGAACACATACAGAGTTTGCTATTGTAACTTGTCTTCTTTTAAAGGTCAATCAGCACTCACCGCATCTTAAATAGTGTATCTATCTTCAATTTATCATCGAAGCCACAGTTTCAGTCACTGATAAGTAGTAAGTTGCAGGTAGGACCAGCCACATAATGGGAGATGGCCAGATAGTTCAGAATAACTCAGAACAAAATGGAAATGTGGATATCTTGTTCAAAATTATTAAGAATTTCCGGATGACAGTGGCAGAACATAAAACCAGGTGTGGGATCTTTGTGAGAGCAGAATCCTGTGTGACAACATGGATTGTGTGCCTGTGAAGCCCTGCCTTCAGGTATTCCTTATCAACAGTCTCCATTTGGATTTTCCCAAGGACCATACTCTAGATGAATGAAAATGAAAATGACCTGCCTAAAAGTCACATTATGATAATACAAGTCTATGTTAACGATAAAGACTTTGTTGGGTGCCCATTAAAATTCTATTAGGATTGAAATTTATTTGTTATGCTTACTTGGTTTTGTTTTTCTCTGTTCTATCCAACCTTACTCACTTATCTTGTGAGGCAGAGAAAATGCTACGTAGTCAACAAACGGTGTTTATTAGCCTCCTTGGTATATTCCCAGCCCTCTTGTATTTAGTTGGGTACATGTGACCAGTTCCAACCAGTGGCAGGGCCTGGCCCATAAGATCTTCTTTGGGATACATATCCTAAGTAACCTCGTTCTTTCTTTTGTTTTCCTTCCCCTCTCCTTTGTATACATGGCTGAAAGCAATGAACTCTGAGATACTGAGCCCAATATGGAAAAAGGCTGAATCCTTGAGTCGCATCTCTGGAGGAGAATCATTCAGGACTGCTGCTTGATCCCTATTAGAATGCAACATAAGATGAATCTTTTTTGCTCTAAGCCACTTACATTACCCTAATTCTCAAAGTCAGAGAGTATGATGGTCTGAGGCAGGGAGAAAAGGGCCGAGGTTATCAAACTCCCTAAGCGATTCTGTCCCACATGAGCCTTGGTCTACTTTCTGAGCAATATTGCTGAAGTTGTCTTTTCAATGGACTATAAACCAATGTACTAACCAATAGCTATGATATTATCTAATGGGGGTGTTTACATTTTCAATTTTCAAAGTACTCTTTCCTATGTATTTTTAGAGTACTCTGAAACATTGTGAAGACTTGAAAATCCAAGCTATAAATTATCAGGAGTAGAATGACCAATAGCATCAATGATACTTTGCAGAGCACCTCCTCAAATCTCATAAATGGTCATCTACCCTGTTTTGACAGTCCTCAAAATTCAAATCATCCAAGCAATCATTTGAGAGAAAGTCTAGAATCCAGGCTTGTTTGCAAAATCTGGGAACATTGTTCTCAGGTAACACAGGGCCTGTTTCATTGGGAGAGACAATGGGAGATGGCCAGAGTGCTTAGAATAATGGCAAGTGTTCTTTCCCTTTGGCTGCAAAATGTCAGCATTTATGGGAAAAAGTCGATCAAGTACTTACTGGATCTGCTTAATCAAGCATAATTGTCACCATGTGACTGGCAGTTATTGGAAGCTCCTGGATGAGACAGTGCCAGAACCAGTATGCAAAGAACTACCTACATTTTAGATAGTAAAAGGAAAAATAATGTCTTCCTTAGCTCAGGCAATCAACATGATGCAATGGAAGAGTATAACAGTGAAAGGAGAGAGATTTGGGTTCAGACTTATTTTCATCATTTAACCATCTAAGCTCTAGTTTATTCAACTGTAAAAGGCATGATAATGCCTATATTGCAGGATTGTTTGAAGCTTAAATAGTGCACCTAGCATGATTTCTGCAAGTTTATACCTCTGTCAAATTAGTTATTTTTATAAGTTATATGATTATTGTTAATGATATGGTTAAGAATGAATACGACCTTCAAAGAAGAACTTTCATACGGCACTTTCAAACTTATACAGTAAAAAATACCACTAAATATCCTTCCTGCCTTCTCTAAAGCTTCGAAATTATTTTGCCCAGACTTTCTCAAGACACACTGACAGTGTAAAGCATTTATAATCACTCATTTCCCCACACAGCCAGACATGCACTCATATTCCAAACAAAGCCTCAATTGTCAAAACACTCATAAGTTGTAGGAAATAATAATTCATTAAATATTTATGAGATATTGAACTATTGTATTCACACCAAGGGAGTTTAATGAAAGAAATTACTTCCTCATCCTGAATCTTAAAAAGGACTCTAGGGACCCTGATTTATATAGATTTTCCTAACTAGAGTGTCCCTTTTATACTGCCTTGATAAATGTTTAATTGATTATGCTTTATGGGATCTAGGATTGTATTCCCCCGAACAAAGCACAAAAATTCTTCCAAATCTAAGAGAAGGATATACATTTAAAGATTATTTATAAGTGCCCTTCTGAGATAGAAATCAGATACCACATAAACTACCATTAATAAAAACTTACTATCTTTCTTCCAATAACTACAAAGCTGTCCCACATTTTACTGTGTACTGGAATGTTTCTAAAAAACACATCACCCACGTAAAAAAATTCAGAATTCTAACAAGTTTGTTATTTTAGATGAATTAAAGGCGTTTAAAATATTGAAATATCCCATGCCTACATAACTAAGAGCCTAGACTAAACTCTATGGTAGTTTCTAAAAGACTTAAACAATATCTTTTAATGTAAGAGAAATAGAATAAAAATATTTAGATTAGCTTAACTGGTAGAAAACTAGCTTTTTCTTCATTAAGTTTATTTTGTGTCTATTTCTCTGCCTATAGGATTCCAGCAAACATTAACTGAGTACTTCCTAGGTAAATAAAATTGTATTAGTCATTGGAAATAAAAAAAAATCATATACATGGCCTTTTCTCTCAATGAGTTTGCAATCTAGCTGAGGAGGCTGGATATAACAGTACCAAAATACTGTGACAAAATGACATGTCATAGTACCAAATCAGTAGAACAAAGTAATATGAGTAGAGTCCACAGAAGGAAGAAATCCTTAAAGACTGTGGCATTGGGATATTTGCTTATAAGCTGAAATATTTTGTTTCTTAATTGATAATTTTAAAAGGAAAAAAAAAACTTGCCCCAATATTTAGCAATATAACTTATCTATGTACTGGGTAAGCTTTTTGTGAAGTAACAAATATTTCGCTGCATGCAATATGATTTATGGGAGGTATTGTCAATGAAATATTGAATAACCACAAATTACATCAGAGTGGAATTCAGTTTATTATAGTAGGCGAAAGGATTAATTTCTACATTCTTTTTTCATGAAGTTTGTGAGAAATTGCTTATATTTCAGTGATTAAAAGGAAACCTTTAGCCCTTTAGTCTGCACAATTGTTCCATAAGCCCTCTCTCAGTCTGTCTCCATCTCTCTCTTTCTCTCTCCCCACCCCACAGTCTAATACTTTATTAATAAACAGCCTAAAAACTTATTAAGAGATTATTTGTGGAGTCAACTGTTACACACTAGGTGCAAGGGATACTTAGGGTCCAAAAATTATATGGTCCCAGAACTTTAAGGGCTTAGCATCTAGTTGGGATGTCAGGACTCATATTAATATGATAACATGCAGTAGACATATGTTAAAGGCTAAATGAGCCTACTGGACATAGTGGTCCCAGTGGTTATAATATTCCCAAAACCAAAAGGAACCCTTCTCATCCCATTCTAAACCAAGAGTCCATGAATCTGGGAATGAATGATGCTGACGTCTTTCTTCAACTTCAAATTTCCATAGTCTACAATAACACAAGACAAGTAGGAGATAAATCCTGGGAGAAGAGGGTCCCTAAACGTCAGTCACTAGTGTGTCATAAATAACTATTTTCACAAAGTTGTATATTAAGGAATTGGATGCTGACAGTTAATGCTTCTAGAGGAGGGACCCCTATCTTCATAGGATCATAGAAGTCAGAGATGGAAGGGGCCTAGTGAGGGTCTATTCTAATGCCACCACATTGTAGGAAAGATTTGAGGTCTAGAAGTGGCAAGAGACCTATCCATGAGTATGCATATTTACAAATAAGAAGAGTTCAGATTTGTGCCATTATCTCCTGGAATTAAGCTCAGGCCTATTTCCTTCATACCGTCTTTCACCAGGACATTGGGCAAAGTTGGATATTTAACAAAACATTGTTGATTAACATTATAGTTCATCAAGAAAAAGCAACTTCTTTCATTCTAAGAATCCACTGATTTTGTTTTATTATTCTAAATAGTATATGGCCTCTAGGCAGAAAAAAATAGAATCACAGTAGTCTAGAAATCATAGATCTTACTTAACAATAAAACTAAAAATATCAGCAATATAATGTTTGCCATTTAGAATTTGTGTGAGAGTGCTGTCCCAAAATTAGAGAACTTAGGAGTCAAAAAAGTTTTTACAAATCTTCCCCATAACTTAATGTGAAATGTGGGATCTAAGAAGAATCATACCTACTATAAGGTGCCTTGAACATCATCAGAATCTTGTGAAACAACATTTTGATTAGCAAAGTGAACATAAATTACAGTTATTGGCAAAGGGCTATGCTCCAGTTTAACTCAAACTAAGACCAATTGGTTGAAAAGAGGTGAAACATCAAGAAGAAAGATTCATTCTACACACTGCATTTTGATTACGATCCTGGATCCTCCCACTGAAGACCCATACTGCCTCCAAGACTCATCATTGCTTGATGATAATTACAAAGATATGGTAATCAAGAACCTTCAATCAAACATGCATGGTAGATCTGATGTCAGTGCAAGAACCAACTCATTGTGAGCTGGCAGGGAGGATGTGCTTGTCATTCAACTGGCAGAGCAGGCCCTAGCTCCACTTTAAATCTTCCTGAGATACTCCCTATTAGAGTAATTCGGCTATTGAAAATGTCAGTCTTTGGAGAAATCTTTCATAATGTTAAGTGTCATTTCTAGGTTGCCGAGGAAAATCGCCAGGACTGCAGTGATGCCTGACTGCCTGATCCATGGGACAATCCAAATGACCTGCCAGTCATCTGCTCTTGCCAAAGTGTCTTTGTGAGGATGTGAAGCCTCTGAAAAGCAAACAATTTAGATAAGGGATTCCCAGCCAAGAAAGCCTAATTATCTCAAGAAGTAGTATGAAATAGACACATCTTCAGAGGACAATTGACCAAATTTTTTAATTTTAAAAATAAAGTTATATTAGAAACAACAGGGATGGGGGGGGGACAGATTAACAGTGAGAGAAAAAAGAACTAAAGTAGAAATTCGTTCATAACTCTGGCAGAAAGGCCACAATAGAGACACAATTTGCTAAAACTTGTGTGGAAAGTGTTTCTTAATAAAACCACAATTAATTTGCTATCATTTTGCAGTGTTCTTATTTCCAAGACATTTTCTTTTACATCACAGAGCTGATTTTCCTTAACCTTTAAACATTAATCTGCTGATAGAAAATGAGCAAGTCTTCGATTCTTGTTCTGAAATCGGAAGTTAAATTTCGCACAGACTATGTCTATCTACAATAAAATTTTACCAAGATACATCAGTGAATTCAATAAGTTGATAGTATTGTTGAGAAAAAAGAAATCAGTCTCTGAAAAAGGCGAGTCCTTTCTTTTTCGTTTTTGGCCCAGCACAACCTTAACTGGCCCCCAGTTCCCTCTTTTCTTCTGTGTCTGATCCCAGATCAAATCCTGGTCTCATTATGCTCTGTTGGTCTCACCACTCCTCAGGCATCCAGTGACTCACTCTTGCTTGTCTCTTTACCTCTCCCGTGAACATAATTTGGATTTCAAGCCTGTCCTCCTTCATTGTGTGGATTACTGCTTGAAAACCTCCTCAACTACCAAAAACTAGAAGTTACAAGCATTCACAAACCCAAATATATCATGTGTAACAATCCATCCAGGAGGCCCAACACACAAACCTAATCTTTGGAATCTGATATGCCTGTATGCTTCTCCTCAAAGCTCATTTCTCAAAGATCCAAACATGCCTTGGCGAGTGTTCTCCATTACATGTACTGTGATGAGCCCATCTCCCCAATTCCACAGGGATATCCTCCAAAATTTATTTGTAAGCCAATTCTTAGCCTTACTTCTTACTCCATCTGCTGGCTCATTTTTTCTATCTCTCCCTTAAGAACCCGATTTCTTCAGAGTTGTCTAAACTTGTTTGTTTTTTTTTTCCCTCCTATTCAGGTCCCAATTTATTGCAGTCAAGACTACAATCTCACCACTCTATTGCAATTGCTTTAACAAATATTACAGTGACCTTTTAGTAGATATTTCAAATCAGTACTTTTCAATACACTTCCAGATGCAGGTAGCATCCAATAGCTTTGATAATTCTCTTCCTGAAACCCTTTTCTTTTTTGGTTTTCATAAGCTCCATCTATCACTGAAACATTCCTTATATACTTCATTCATAAGCTCCTCTCCTATTTCCTGGCAATAAATGTTGCATTTTCCAGAATATGGTTCTTGAACCTTTTTCTCTAAACCTTTGCCTGAACATTGTTCTGAATAAATGGCGTGTTTAATCAAGAAAACTGGCTAAATCTTTGTAAAAACAGCAAGCTTCGTATCATTTCAACTTGCCCTATTCCTATCAACCTCTCCCCATCTCTTTGATTTTGTACCCTTCAAACCAAAATCTATACCAATACCACAAATGTGAAAAATAGCAGACTATAAGCCACTGGAAAGAGCAGAATGGGTTTGGAGTTCCCCTCAAAGCCATATCCCTAAAAAATTGCCATTATTTGAACTGCTTGATATCTCCGTTCTCAGAGGTATTTTATTTGACCTGACACAGTGATGAATCAGACATAATTCAGAGCTAACTCAGCTCACTTGGTGTGAACATCCTTATACCTGAGTTTGTTGAAAACAGTCAGTAGCAATTTTTAACAGTGCAGCTGCCTGAAGGGCTAACTAGTGGCTTAAGGCTAACAAGAGGCTTGCCAAAAAATTTAAAAAGAAAAACCTGGGGAACGAGTTGTCCTTAAAAACATCACATATTTTTTGCAACCTAGCAGGCCACATGAATATGCAGGGGTATGCACATGTCAAGAACAGACCTGAGAAGGCCCTAATCTCTCACCTTGAGACTCTGTTCAAGCGGGAAGTAAAGGTTAAAGTAGAGACTTAAACTTCCTGCTGAAGTTTTGAAACATGCCCCAGTACACATTCACACAGACTCTCAGCAAAGGCAGGATAATTTTTGGTTCAATGCATTTAAGGAAATCTCTACCCAATAACTAGCTGACAACTATGCTAACTGAGCAGGAACTTTGGGGGCTGCTCATCATAAAAAATACAGACTTTACAGAATTAGCTCAGGAAATTCACTAAGCAAACCAAAAAAAAAAAAAAAAAAAAAAAAAAAAAACAACCCTGGGAGTAGGAGGGGAACTGTTTTCAGAGTCACCACATTTATTTAATATGTCCAGTTCAAAGTATGAGCCATGCAAAGAAACAGGAAGGTATGGCCCAAATAAGGAAAATAAGCAGTAATTAGAAACCGTCACTGAGGAAGCCTGGATGTTACATTTACTAGACAAAGACATTAAGCCAATTATTATAAATATTTTCAAAAAAGCAGCATGAAATAATGTCCAAAGAATTAAAGGAAAGTTTAAGAACTATGCCTGATCAAACAGAGACTATCTGTATTTTCCATAGTTCTCCAGAGAAACAGAACCCACAGGATATATATATATATATATCCTTCTAACCATGGGTATTGGCAAATCTAAATTCTATGAGACAGTCCACAGTTTGGAACTCCAGTGACGGTTTCAATGAATTCCCCAGGAGAAACTAGCTGGCTAGTCTTATTTCTAGAAAGAAATTCTTTTTTTTCTGACTGCTGAAATTATCAGTTCTGCCTTTAAGGCCTTCAACTGATTGGATAAGACTTACCTCACTGCTGAAGGCAATCTCTTTTCTTGATTGTAGATGTAATCAGCCATAGATGTAATTGACTGACTAATGATTTAAATCCACAAAATACCTTCATAGTAACAATCAGGCCAGTGCTTGCTTAAACAAACACCTGGACACCATTACCTAGACAAAGTGACACATGAACTTAATGATCACAATATCAACACAGCGAAAGAAATTGTCAAAAATAAAATAAAATAAAATAAAATGAAATAAATAAATAAATCCTGGAGTACAAGAAATGAAAGGAAAATTCCACTAGAGTGGTTCAAAAGAAGATTTGGCCTGAAAGAATCATTGAATTTGAAGATAGATCTATTGAGATTATCCAGGCTGAAGAACAGAAAGAAAAAAGAAGAAAAATGAACAGAGCCTCAGATACCTATGGGACACCATGAAGCATACAAACATATGCATAACGGGAGACCCAAAAGGAGAGAAAAGAGACAGAGAAAGGGCAGAAAGACAATTTTAAGAAATAATAGTTGTAAACTTTCCAAATTTGATGGAAAACATTAATCTGCACATCCAAGAAATTCAACAAACTCCAACTATGATAAACTATAAAATTTATAGTCAAACTGTCAAGAGCCAAGAGAGGATCATGAGAGCAGCAAGAGGAAAGAAACCCACCATGTGCAAAGGATGCTCAGAGATTAACAGCTGACTTCTCTCAGAATTCTGGATTCGATTAAGTAGTGGAATCACATGCTCAGAATGTAGAAAGAAAAAGACTTTCAACCAAGAATTCTATAACCAACAAAACTACTTTCAAAATTGAAGGAAAAATTAAGACATTTTCTGGTAAACAAAAACTGAAAGAACAATTGCTATTAGGTCTACTATACTAGAAATACTAAAGGAAGTTCTTCAGGCTGAAATGAGGGACTTCAGAGAGTAACTCCAATACTGACAAAGAGGACTGCTAAAGGTAGCTGCGTAGATAAGTAAAAAACAGTATAAATGTATTTTTGTTTGCAACTGTTTTATCCTATTTGACTTAAAACAATTGCATAGAACAGTAATTATAAAACTATGTGGATGGGCTTATAATGTGTAGAGATGTAATGTGTATGACCACAATCACACAAAGGAGGGGGTAGAGAATGGAGCTGTACAGGAATAAGTTTTTGCATACTATGTAAATTATGTTGGCATTAATCTGAACTAGATTATTTAAAGCTAAAATGTTAATTCTAATCCTCAAAGCAACTGTTAGGGAAATAAATTTAAAAACAGTAAAAGTAATAGGGAATTACAATGGTAAAATCATCTATATAACACAAAAGAAGGCAGCAATGGAGAAATAAAGGAACACAAAAGACAACAACATATAGAAATGTAAAGTAACTAAATTAAATGTAAATAGACTAAACACTACCATTAAAAGGCAGATACTGGCCTAATGGATAGGCAAACATCATTCAATTATATGCCATCTTCAGGAGTCACACTTTAAATGCTAAAACAAAACAAAAGAAATAGTTTGAAAGTAAAAGGATGTAAAAAGGTATATTATGCAAACAGTAACCAAAATAGAACTAGAGTGATTTTTATAACTTCAGGGAAAAAAAACAGATTTTAAATTAAAAATTATTTCTAGAGAAAATTACTAGACATTTGAACGAGACAGAAAATCAGCAAGGAAATAGAAGACTTCAATAACACTATAAGCCAACTAGGCTAGCAGACAGCTATAGAATACTCTACCCAACAATAGGAGAAACCATCTATAATGCACCACATTAATAGCATAAAGGAAAAAATCACATGATCATCTCAATAGATGCAGGAAAAGCATTTGACAAAATCCAACACCTCATGATAAAATACACTCATCAAATCAGAACTAGATAGGAACTTTCTTAACCTCATAATGACTGTCTACCAAAATCCAAATGTAACATCACCCTTCTATGATCAGAAACAAGAGCAAGATGTTCACTAGTCCCATTTTCTAATCAACATTGTACTGGAGGTTCTAGTCAGGGAAATTAAGCAAGTAGAAGAAGTAAAAGGCATCCAGATTTGAAATAAAGAAGTAAAACTACGTTTATTTTCAGGTGACACAATCTTGTATCCCACAAAATCCATACACACCAAAAACTATTAGAACTAATAATCAATATGGTTGGCAGATACAAGACCAAAACACAAAAATTGATTGTATTCCTATACTCTAGCAGTGAACAATCCAAAAATGAAAGTAAGAAAACAATTCCATTTACAATAGCATCAAGGAAAATAAAATACTTAGTAATAAATTTAACAAAAGAAGAGCAAGACATGTACACTGAAAACTACAAAACATCACTGAAAGAAATTAAAGAAGATCTAAATAGATGGAAGGCATCCCTATATTCTTTTATTGGAAGACTTGTCATGGGTAAGATAGCAATACCCTGCCTCACAATGATCTACAGATTCAATGTAATCCATATCAAAATACCTTCTGTCATTTTTGCAGAAATTGAAAAACTGATCCAAAAACTCATATGGAAATGCAAAGGACCCAGAAGGGCTAAAAAATGTCTTGAAATAAGAACAAAATAGGAAGACTCAGAATTCCCAATTTCAAAACTTACTATAAATTCTATAGTAATCAAGAGTATGATACTGTCATAAGGATAGACATAGAGAAGAAAACTCTTACATTTATTACCAATTGGTTTGCAACAGGGGTGCTGAGGCAATACAAAGGGGGAGAAGTATTATTAACATATTATTCCAAGCTAACTAGATGTGTACATGAAGGGAATGAAGATGGATTCCTATCACACACCATATGGAAAAATTAATTCCAAATGGATCACGTGCCAATATGCAAGAGCTAAAACTACAATCTCTTAGAATAAAACATAGGAATAAATCCTCCTGAACTTGGATTAAGCAATGGTTTCTTAAATATGACACCAAAAGCACAAGTGCAAATGAAAAAATAGATAAATTGGACTTAATCAAAAATCAAAGACTTTTTTGCTACAAAGGACATGATCAAGAAAGTACAAAGACAATCCAAAGATTGAGAAAAAATATACAATCAAGTTTTACATTTGATAATGGACTTATATCTAGAATATATAAAGAATTCTTATAACTCAACAATATAAAAGGAGAATAACCCATTTAAAAATGGGCAAAGAATTTGAATAGACATTTCTCTAAAGAAGACATACAAGTAGTCCATAAGCACATGAAAACATTTTCAGTATTTATTGGGGAAGTCATAGACACACCTCCCAACCCTTGCCTTCCCCTTCTTTTTCCCCTCTTCCTCAATTGTGTACAGTTGCTTCATTATGCTTCCATTTGGTAGCCCATGGGAGAAAGATCTAATGGAACAGCCTGACAGTACCTTGAAGCAGAAACCAGGAACCAGCAGCCTTAGCTGCTTGTCAGGGCAGGAATTCTACACAAAGGCTGCTTGATACATGCATTTTAGCCCATAGCAGGGCCCCTCCCCACTGGGTTGTATAAACATCCAGCTCTTGCGCAGCACAGGTATCTCTCCTCTCCAGTGCAAAACAGGGCATGTGGAGCCACCAACCATGACCCAAGCAATTGAACTCCTCTGGGGTCCAGCCATAATGGGATCTCTTCCCCTACTCTTTTGGACCCTTTGTGCCGTGTAAATAATGAATTAGTCATTTGTTGAGAATTTCTGTTGTGACTGAGCTTGTGTTTCCATGAAACACCATATAGCAACTCACGGCACAATATCATTAGTCATTAGGGGAATGCAAATCAAAACAACATTGGTATACTACTTGTGCCAGTTTGGATATATTGTGTCCCCCAGAAAAAGCCATGTTCTTTAATGCAATCTTGTGGGGACAGAAGTATTAGTATGGATTAAGTTGGAACCTTTGGCATGGGTTGTTTCCATGGAGACTTGACCCCACCCATTCAGGGTGGGTCTTGATTAGTTCACTGTAGTCCTTTAAAGGGAGTCTGCACAGAGCAGCTGTGAGGGACATTTTGGAGAGAAGCTAAGAGCTGACACTGAGTCTTACACTTGGAGATGCTTGGAGATGCAGACAGAAGGACGTTAGCTAAGAGATGAAGCCCAGAGTTTGCCCTGGGATATGCTAAGACAGGACCCCCAGGCACTTAGAGAGAAACATCCTGGGAGAAAGAACCAAGAATGCACAGGATCTGAGAGAGGAACTGGAACACAACCCGGGATCAACAGATGCCATCCATGTGCCTTCCCAGCTAAAAGAGTTTTTCTGGACACCAATGGCCTTTCCCTGGTGAAGGTACCCTATTGCTGATGCCTTACCTTAAGTTATAGCCTTAAGACTATAACTGTGTAACCAATTAAACCCTGTTTATAAAAGCCAATCCATCGCTGGTGTTTTGCAAACAGCAGCATTAGCAAACTGGAAGACTACTTCAGACCAAATGGGATGGCTAGAATAAAAAAGACAGACAATAACAAGTGTTGCTGAGGATGTGAAGAAATTGGAACACTCATATATTGCTGGTTGGAATGTAAAATGGTACAACTGCTTGGAAAACAATTTGGCAATTCCTTAGGAGGTGTTTCCATAGAGTTAAACATAGAGTTACCATATGACTCAGCAATTCCATTCTTAGTATGTACCCAAGAGAACTGTAAATATATTTCCACACAAAAACTGGTACATGCAGACTCATAACAGGATTATTTATAATAGCTAGAAAGTGGATGCAACTCAAACGTCTGTCAACTAATGAATAAAAAGAATGAATTTGGTATATCCCTGCAATGGAAAATTATTTAGCCTTTAAAAGAAATCAAGTTCTGATAAATACTACAACATGGATGAACCTTGGAAACATTATACTAAGCAAAAGAAGCCAGATATGAGACCGTATATTGTATTATTCCACTTATATGAATTGCCCAGAATAAGCAAATCTATAACATAGAAAGATTAGTGGATGTTAGAAGCTGATAGGAGGAGGGAAGAGGGAGTGATTGCTAATGAGTAGGGAGTTTCTTTTTGAGAGGAAGAAAATCTTCTATAATTAAATAGTAGTTATGTTGTACAACTCTTTGAACACACTGAAAGTCACTGAATTGTGGCTTTAAATGGATGAATACTTTAAAAGGATGAATTATACAGTATGTGAATTATTTCTCAATAAAACTGATATAAAAATACTAGTAACTGGGTTCCACCCCTATGTATTCTAATTTAATGGTGCAGGATGTGGCCTGCACATTGAGGACTGTAAAAATACCTCAAATGATTCTAATGTATGGCTATAGTTAAGACCCACTGGTCTATACCATTCACTTAGGGGAGTGGTTCTTAATCAAAGAGGCACATTGGAGCCATATGGAGAGTTTTTGAAGTACCTTTGTTTGGGTCCTGCATTTAGAGATTCAGATTTTATTGGTCTGGAGTACAGTCTAGGCAATAAAATTTTCAAAATCCTGATTCTTATGTGTAGCAAAGTTGAGAACCATTGATTTAATAAAATCTATCTGCTCTAAATTTTTAGTCTAGCCTTTCCATCCAGTGATTTATTTTGTATGTTCTGCATGAATCTCAAACTCAACCTGTTCAAAACTAAATTCATCATCTACTTTCCTAAATCTTATCCTCTACCAGTGCTCTATCTTCCAGCCAGATTCCAAATCAGAAATCTGAATTTTTCTCAATAAAACTGATATACCCTTGACTGTCCTCTCTCTCACACTTCACATGTAATCAGTCACTCAGCCCTATCAATATTAGTGTGAAAGAATAACTCTCAGCTCTACCCCTTTCATTTCATCCTCACTGATTCTGCCTCAGTACATGCAGTCATCTCCTTTCACAGAATCATTAACAACAACATTTTAACTAATTTTTATATTTTATCTCCTCCATTCCATTCCCAGACTGCTCTGCAGAGCATTCTAAAATGCAAATCTAATTATGCCACTCCCCAGTTTAAAATCCTTCCCTAGCTCTCAAGTACTTTCTGAATGAAATTTGAACATTTAGGCTGATTTTTTAATTAACTGTTCCTACCTAATTCACCAGGCTTATTGCTCATCACTCTACCACTCCTACCTCATTACCCTATCTTCTGGTGATGGGAAACTGCATTAAATATTTCCAGTATGCTTTGCTCTCATATCTTTTGGGCTGGCCACCCCACCCCCATATCTACACCAACCCCCTTTACTGATACTCTTACTCAGCCTCCAAGACAGCTCAGATGTTAACTATTTTTGAAAAGATATCCTTGATACCCCAGTGTGAATGAACTTCTCTGCTGTTGCTCCCATATCACCTTGAGCATTGTTTTATGACAGAACTTTTCATGCTCACAAAATCGTCTGTTCACTTTGTCTCTGAACTACACTTGATGGCTCTCTGGGATAGAAACTATATTCTCAGCAATAAGTAGAAACCAACACATAGTAAATGTTTAATAACCTAAAATACACAATGGAGAAATAGCTAGCCTGTTTTTTCATACTGTATGTAATAGCATTGGAATATACTCACTATTTATTATTAATGTTTAAAAATTATACAATAGAATGTATAGTTGTATGAATGCATAACATGTGTACACATATACATACATATATATAATACATACAAATACAGTATATGCTGTATGTATGTGTAAAGATATATAAAAAGAACCTACACAGAAATAGAAAAATACTAATAGGACGCAGCATTACAGATATTTCTCCTCTTTTTTAGACTTTTCTGCATTTTTCCATGTGAACATGTATTACTTTTACAATGAAAATAAACCAGTTAAAAAGAGAAGCTTACTTCATTTTTCTCCACTGATTCTACCTACTATAATTTTTCTCCTATATGAGCCAAACAGAACATCTTTTTCCTCTGATCTCCTGTCCTAAGTAGGCACAAAAACCCAACTGATGGGCCGGGCACTGGTAGGATAATCAGGATCTGGGGCTGCAGGCATTGGCAGAATTTGTAGGAACAAATGCAATTTCATCCTTTATTCCCTTCCTCCCAATTTGTAGTCTCTAAAGATGATATTAAAATAAAGCAGATTCTTAATTTAACAGAAAATGAATTGAGTGATGTTCCAGTTTGCTAATGCTGCTGTTATGCAAAATACCAGAAACTGATTGGCTTTTTTTAAAGGGGATTTATTAGTTTATAAATAACCTAAGTTCTAAGGTTATAAAAGTTTCCAGACTGAGGCATCAACAAGAGGATACCTCCACTGAAGGAAGGCCAATGGCATCTGGAACACCTCTGTCAGCTGGGAAGGCATGTGGCTGGTGTCTGCTCATCCTTTGCTCCCAGGTTGTGCTTCAAAATGGCTTCCTCCAATGTATCTGGACTTCTGTCTCTCTTAGCTTCTCTCTCTCAGCTCCTGTGCATCTTTGCTTGTTCTCCCAGGGTGTTTCTCTCAAAGAGTCTGGGGGTCCTCTCTTAGCTTCTTTAGGGCAAACTTTGGGCTTCATGTTTCAGCTTAGCATCTCCAAACACCTTTCCGTTTACATCTCCAAGCATCTCCAAGCATCAAAGTCTGTGTAGGCTCTTGAGCTCCCTTAACAACTCTAGTAAACTAATCAAGACCCACCCAATGGATGGAGTACACACCTCCATGGAAATAATTTAAAAAAAGTTCTCACCCACAGTTGGGTGAGTCACATCTCCATGGAAACACTCAATCAAAAAATTCCACTCTAATCAAAAGACTAATAAGTCTGCCCCCCAAGAATGCATTAAAGAACATGGCTTTTGTGGGGTGTACAACAGATTCAAACCAGTACAAGTGAGTAGTTCAAATATCTCATGTTTTGTGTTATCATGATCACCATTAACAAATAATGATTAACTGCCTTCACATACCTTGATGTAGGAGAAGGAGTTGAGGGAAAAGGAAAAGATAGTTACATGGTTATTTCTTAATCTAACACAGACTAGATGAAGCCCATATTTAATCAAACTAAAAAGGCTACTTAAGACTCAAATGTGCATTTGAGAAAAACATTGCATTTTGGTTTAAACATTGTTGACTCAAAAATATTATAATGGCTCCTTCAGAGCAGTGAAGGTTGATTGGGAAAAATGTTCCATATTAAAGTAGTTAAAATTATGCTTCAGTTAACATAAGGTTCAGGTACTGTTTTAGAGTGTGATGTATTCTCAGTTTATAAGCTGTTTCCCTGCTTACTCCATTAATCTGACTGAAGCATATGGGCATTAAGTCTGAATGTTATAAACTATATTATATTTCCATTGAGAATTCTTTCATATTTATAAAATGTAGAAAGCATTATAAAACTGTCAGTCTAGTTTTCTTTTCTAAAACCACAATCCCCAAACAATTTTGGATGAAGGATAGAACAATACAAAGAAAACCAATCAAAATCCTTTTAGTGTCTAGCCACCTATCTCTTTGTTTTGATCATCTTAGGCAACAGCCAAGTTGTCTTCAGTTCCTTCTTTGAAGATTTCCAAAGCCAGAAATGAATACTAAATTGATTAATCTCGCAAGAACCTGGAACAAATCCAGCCAAACCAGGAATATATCATATACATATGAAAGTAACATACTCAGAGCATCAAGGAAACCCTAAAGAGGAAAATAAGACACACAGGAACAATCTAAAGCTTGAGTAAAGAAGAACTTGGAACAGAAAAGAAAGGACAGCGAGGCCTTGGCTTCTTGATCATGGGGGGATTCCCTAGTTTGTTTGAGTATAAACCTCAGGTCTTTCAAAGAATCATTTGGCCCTCTCCCTCCTTCTCATTTCTACCTCCTCTCTTTCCACAATCTTCAAAACATTACCAATGTATTCCCAAATTAGGACCTACATTCTCCATGCTCTCCATAGTTCTGCCTTCTTACAGGTACTTGCACACCAGAGGATAAGGTTTTAAAAGCCAGGGATACCTGTGGCAGGATGGTCAGAGCTGCAGGCCTCCACACTTGACCTCCTTTTTCTAGTTATGCATTTTACTCTTTTGTCACTGGAGAGCTCAGTAAACTTCTAGATTTCTGAGTAATAAATGAATTCAGTTGCAGAGGATTTGTTCCACTCCAAACAACCTGGGTCTACATATAAACATGATTAGCTGCTACAATGTGATCTGAAGATGACAGTAAAAAATAGTGTTCCTCACAACTCTGATCAAGCTGCCATGGTACCTGATCTTACATTGGGGGAGAAAATTTTCTAAGAAGGTGCTTTTAAAATGTAGTTAGCACATTCATTCAACAAAAATTAGCCTAGATTAGTTTCTCCAGATAGCTATGAGGCAGAAAGACCCTGAGGGAATGAAATGTAGAAAAAAAATCTATCTGAGGTCCTGAAGTTGTATAGTGAGGCCCAGAAAGTTTAGTGAAATAAAGTTGTACAAAGAGCCAATAGCATTTGGTTCCAGTTCTGACTCCATTATTCGCCACAAATTGCAAAGTATATGTATATGTTCAAATTTAGTACTTTTTCCAGTGGTTGTACCAGTATTTATACCTATCAGCTGGTAAGGGAGTACAAGTTGCTCTGCATCCTTGTCAACACTTGGTAATACCAATACTTTTTTTTTTCATTTTAGTCTTTCTAATGAGTACATAACTGTGATCTATCAAGACTTTTTTTTGCATTTTCCTGTTTGCATCAGTTTTATCTATCTTGCCAGGAGTAGAACTTTGGTCTTCTGGTAGCACTGATTCTTATAATCATAAAAAAAAAAAAATCAACCCATCTCTATGGGGACAACTTTTCTTTATCCTTGTGTGAGAGATTTTAGCAGTTATGGATTAAGGCTCACTATGCATGTTTGTTGTCATAGTCAGTAGATACTCCATTGGAAGTTTGTCTCTGCAAGTTTATTTTTTCAAAAAGTAAATATGAAAAAATGGTAAAAAAAAAAAAAAAAAGGAAAGTATTTCAAGAGAAGTCTATATAATAAAAAAAAAAAGCATAGAAGTTCTCACTCAAAATGGCTTACTAAACACTATTGAGTTTAGCTTTCTGCTTCCTCAAATCCCTTTTCTAATGACATAAGAAATAAAACGATAAAAATAAATCCATAATAGCACTTGAAAGCCAGGCGGTATGGTACCACAAACAAGAAAAGAGATGAATTCCTGGAAGATATTATAAAGCAAGTGGGAACAGATTGACAATGAAACCTAACAAAGCTCAGAAACGATAAATCCCATACAGACAAAGAGGAGCTCAAAATAGATAAGTTTTTTTCAAGTGTGAAATTACACAAAGAACAAAAGGAGCAAGGTCTGGGAGATGGAACTGGCCAGGTAATTAAAGAATGATAAAACAGCTGTGCCAGTAATCACCTCCACCCCCAAATTACTGAATCCCGCATTTGCCCCCAAAATGATGCCTCAAGTACAGTGATCTAAAATGAGAGTTCTATGTCCAGACTGTTTCTGGCCTAAAGAAGCTGAGCAATTCCTTTGAGAATGAGATACATTCATTGTAAAAGTAAGTCACTTGTGCATTTAATCCCTCCATCAAATATGGAGGGGAACAGGAGGAAGAGGGGGGGTCCCTGCAAGCCCATTTTTAAAAGCACGGACATTTCTGGACCTGAGAATTATAAAGAAAATAAGTAAAGAATTGTGATTCCTTATAGGCTTGCTCCTAGGATGGTAAAACCTGTCCCTGTGCCTAGGGTGATCACATAATTTCTTGTTCAAACCCTGAGACTTCTGAGCATGACAGGAGACTAGTTGCACTTGGATAAAGTGTTAAACCAAGTGATCCTGCACATGCCTAACTAGGCCACTCTTCCTCAGAAACAGGGAGAGGTAGTGCAGGCATATTTCCTGTTGATGATTGGTTCAGCTATGCTTGTTTGCTGATCAGCAGGACAGAGTAAGATCCTGACAAGAAAAAAAAAAGTAAAATGGCAACTTTTCTCTCAATCAGGCAAATCTGAACATGGACTTGGGCATTAGATTATATTAAATAATTACTGTTAATTTTGTTGGGTGTGACTTTTGCAATTTTTTAAAGTCCTTACCTTAGATGAGGAGTTTTTACAGATAAAATTATATGATCTCTGTGAGTTGTTTTACAATATTTTCCAACATTTTGGCTGGTGGAGAAGAAAGGGAGGGAGATAGTTAAAACCAAATTGGCAATATGTTGGTATTTGTTGAAGCTGAGTGATGAGTACATAGAGGTTTATTGTACTATGCTCTTTACTTTTGTGCATGTTTGAAAATTTCCATAATAAAAATTTTAAATGTTAATGTAAGGAAGGATTTTTTAAACTAAACTCACAAGAATAAAGAGTACATGAAAGAAAATAATATCCAAAGAATTTAGGAAAGCAGAATGAGTAACAATTGACTTAGAAACTTCCACAAAGCTAAACCTAAGGTAGCAGAAGTGTATCTGAAAAATAATGCAATTTATTCCATAGACCCTCCACAAACTCATGAATTGGGGGGGGGGGGGGTTACATGTGGAAGGGCAGGGGAATAAGACATAAAGACAGGCAGATTGGCTGGAAGTCTATTTAAGAAGCAATTAGACTTCAAAATCTCCTCTCCCATGCTATTCAGCCAAGCTTCTGTCCCACTTTCATTCTTGCAAAACACCACAAATGTAACCACTGTAGTGTAATATAGAGTTTCACAGCAGTGGGGATATCAGTACTAAGCATTTGAATTGGATATTCTATACTGAAAACAGGGAAATTTAATAAAAGTTTCATAAATTTATATTGAAACTTCTACTCTTCTTCTCCCTCCTGCCTCTTAGGATGCTAGAATCCAGGCAGGAGATTTTTATCTGGGAAATCTTAACTAGTCAAAGAAAAAGATCTAAAAAATATTGACTTTGGTGACCTTCAATAGGACAGGCTAAAAGAACACCTTACAATTAAACTAACACCCAACAAGTCTCTCTCTGTCTCTTACATATATACACACATGCAAACATTGAAATCAGCCTTTTAGTGCCAACACTTGTATATGACAATACATACAAACATCACCAGACACATAAGGAAAGTCTCCAACATGAAAGATAAACCAAAACAAGCCAACAGTAATAAAAACAAATAAATAAATAAATAAATAAAAACTTGAACGAAACAGAATCTATGCAGGGAGATAGGAAAAATATTACTAAAATCCTCAGAGAACAAAAGAGATTTTTCATCTATGATACAAGAAATTCCAGCTCTACAAAAGGAAAAATCAGAGAACAAGAAACAGTCCTTTGAAATTAAAATTATTGAAGTAGAAATTAAAAATCCAGTAAAACTGTTAAAGGATAATATAAAAAATTTGGAAAATAGAAAACATAAGAAAATTATAGTACTAGTAAATGAGGTACAATATGCCCAAAATAAGAGATGCCAAAAGGCTAACCAAGAAAAAGAAAGAATGAAATTTTTAGTAATTTAGAAGGGGCAATTGAGTAGCCAATACAATGGATGAACATATTCACACATTAACCATCATTGTGAACATCCAGAATACTAGGGACAAAGAGATTCTACAAGAGTCTCAAGAGGAAAAAAAAAAGGTGATATAAAAATGTTGGAACAAAAATGCTTTTTCTTCTACAGAAGCTCCAGATACAAGAAGACAAGGGAATAATGCTTTAAAATTTTCATAAGAAAATTATTTCCAATGTAGGTTTGCATGTCTAGCTAAACCATGAATAAAATAAAGTAAAACAAAGACATGTTTAGATATGCGAGTTATTAAAAAATTTATCTCCAATGTACCCTTTCTCAGAAGCTACTGGAGGACATGCTCCACCTGAATGAGAATGTAAACCAAAAAAAGAGGACTACTTGCAATCAACTCAAGTAAGAGGTGGAAAGAATCCCCTGATATGAAGAAAAAACAGTCCAGATTGGAGCTGGTCAAAATTCTAAAGAAGAGATAAGGTCAAAGTGATGAAATTGACATATGTTGGATAAGCAAACTATGAACTTCAAGAAAAATTACAAAACACTTGTAAAAAAACAAAACAAGGAAAAAATGGTAATCTCATGTGTAGTAGCATCACCAATATTCCATTCCCTCTTCCTTCCTCAGCATTCTACATCCCAACATCCTTTCATTTAGATAAGACCATGTGACTAGTTTGGGTTAGTGAAATATAAGCAGGAGTGACATATACCCACATCTGGTCTAAAGCTGTGAAAAATCCCTGGATTCTCCACTCCAGTCTCTCTCTCTCCTTTATTTTGGTGAGTGTTAGTGAGATGGTAGATAGTTGGGAATAAAAGACATTTGGCCTGGCATGGCTTGTTTTCTTAAAATTAGACAATGTCCCCACAGGAGCTATGAGATGGTTATCTTCCCTACATTGCTGACTGAATAACAGAAGTCAGAGTTCAATGTGAGAAGTAAGAAAACGTATGCACAGGGAGATAAATTGGTGGGTTTTATGACTATTGAGCTCCTGGTCCTATGCAACACCCCTTTTATGTGTAAACTACTTAAATTTTTTCCATACATGGAACCAGAGACTTCTGACTGTTAAAACTATGCATGCCACTTGGGAGTAAAAGGGCAGCTGAATTTTCTCCTTTGGTCCCTAAAAAATACACATTCCTTAGGTAGTATGGTGGTTTGAAGATGTAGGTACCCCCAGAAAAACATGTTCTTTAATTTATTCCATTCCTGTGAATGTAAGCCATTGTAAGTAGGATGGATCATTTGATAAGATTACTTCAGTTAAGGTGTGACCCATCTCATTCAGGATGGGACTTGATCCATTGACTGGAGTCCTTTATAAACAGAATGAATATATATAAAGAAAAAAAAGCCACAGAAACAAGGAGCTGAAATCAATGTAACCTGAAGAGAAGGGAGAGAACAGCAGATGTCCAACAGTGCCTTGCCATGTGGCAGAGGAGCCAAGGATTGCTAGCAGCTGGTCTTTGGGAAGAAAGCATCACCTTGATGATGCCTTGATTTGGATATGTTCCTGGCCTTAACCTGTAAGTTAAAAAACTCCCATTGTTTAAGAAATCCCATTTCATGGTATATGTTTTGAGCAACCTAGGAAACTAAAATAAGTAGAGGGAAAGATTGCAATCCGATTCTCTCCTTTACCTAGACACTTCTCTGAGAGGTAAGCAAGTCTTAGGTTAATTCTTGGGTCTTTCTTTAACAGAAGGATTCACCTCTAGAACTGGATGGTTTCACCACAGCTCACTACGGGCCACATGCTCACAGAGGAAGGTTTTATAGGATGTGGAGAAAAATACCATTACTCTCTAACATTCTATTTTCATTAGAGAAGACTGACATTAATTATATATTTCCCTATCTCTAGAAACCCCTGGAATCCTTTCGCTGACAGTATCAGCCCAGGTTTAGAGCATCTTACTCTCCTGGAAGACAGAAGGAAAATCAAATGCATTACATCACCAGATGACATAAGCTAATAAAGGAAAATGATAAATCAATTATTTTTAGCAACATGTTGAGGAAATGAGAGAGTCTGCATTAGCTCTAGAGAGTATTTGAATCCATTTCTTAATTCTTGATTTAGCAAATTTGAGATTTCTTCTTTCTCAGCTAACAGCCAACATAATTAACACAGAGTTTACATGTACTGGGAAAGTGCTGTGTTGAGAAAAAAAAGAGAAACTGTATAAACCCTGTGGCCAAGCAATTTGCTGCCAGAAATAGAACTGTGAGCACCAGTTTGATTGGAAATGCTGCTGTGTGGAGTAAAGATGACTGAGACTTGGAAATCAGTTCAACGTTTTCCATATTTACACCCTGTGCAAAGTTCCCTGGGTGTCCCATGAGGAGAGAGGCATGGATAATAGGACTGTTTGGGTTTAAAAATCCCTGATGAAAGGAATGAGTTATTTAAATCAACAATATGGAGTATATTAGAAAAGGATTTAAGGTATTTCATTGAACACCGCCCAATCTAAATTCATTCCAAAGCTAAATATGTTAAGCTTGTTCTACTTTTATTTGCCTTTCTGAACTGAAAGGGACCCATAAAATAACATAGTCCCTCATTCTTACTGTAAATGGCAGAGGAAGGGGACCCTCAGAAAGGTTAAGTGCCTGGTCCAATGTCAGCTGACAGTGAGGAGCAGAAAAGGCTATCACAGCCAGTCCTCCTGGCTCCTAATTATTGTTCCTTCCACCAACTGTGCTCAGATAAAACCTGTAAGAATCCCAGTATGATAATGGGAATAGTGTCACACATGTGGAGACCAATAGTTTCCAGGGAATATCAACTTCCCACTTGTTAGAAGGCAACTTTTCTTTTCCAAAGGGGGAATGAGAACCTTCTTTTTGAAAACTATTCAAAAGGTACAAATGTGTGAACTTAGAGCAAACTATTAAACCAAGTGTTTGGCCTAAGCAGTAAAAAGAAATGGGACAAATAAACTCAGGTGATTCTGTGTACAAATTTTACCCTCTGGAGTCTAAACATCTTGATCATCCTTAAAGGAAAAAAAATCAGGGTCCTCGTCACCACAATTGAAATGCAGCTCCATTACTGAATCAATATTCCCTCCAGCAAATACTCCTTTTGGAGTGCCTTGCTGCACAAATTAAAATAATATGGGGTGAGGTGGGATGGGGGTGGTAATTCTGGGAAACTTTGGGACGATAATAACTTCAAAACAGAATTTGTGTAATAGAACCTGGGTTGGGTGGTGGGGGCATGGCTGAAGGGAGTGGGATGTCTTACATTATGATTTTTTTAAATAAAAGCAAGACAGACATAGACATTTTATTTCCAAGACAGATGATAAAATGATCAAGTAGCTCTTTTCCCTCAAATAAATACTGTTATGCTACATTTTCATGGTCAGTAGTGCACCACTTATAAGTGCCCCTCATTTCAAAAACCCATTTGGCTTATCTGTTTTCCCCTCCTTGCATACATCTCAAAAGCTGTAACAGATTCAGGGAAATAGATGACCCAGTCACAAATGCTCACTTCTCCAGGGACTTGCCTTTAAATTGACCTTGAGCTTCACAAACCAAAAAGAGCATTTGTGTAGCTCAGGACAGTATTAAATCTGGAAAAAATTAAATAAGAAGGGAAGGAGGATAGACAGACTTGGCCAAAGCAAATAAACACTCATTTAGACAATAGATAAGACTGCAGAACCCCATTATGCTGTTGATCCGTTATGGGGCATAAGTGGTTACAGGAAATGTCTGTTTAGATTAATGCCATACCATCAACAGACTTTTACAAGAAATTTTAAAATGGGAACTTGTCCTACTTTTATGTGGCTTTTTGCTTCTGCTCTTTTAATTTTGGAAGATTTTGTTGATAACAGCCTGGGGTTCAGTCAACTGGCATATGCGTCAAGGAAAATTTTTATTGTTTACCAATGCTTTTTAATGTACTCACATAGCACCTTTTTTCTAAATCCTTGTTCTCTGGAGAGGAAACACACACAAGTGTGTGGTGATATTAGTGGATTATGAGCTTCCAATGAATAAACTGAAACCAAGTTCTATATGTCTTGTGGCATAAATAGAAACCATTGCTATCATGGGAGGGAAATTCTCACAATTAATGTTCAATGGCCTATGTAGGGTTATTTTTAAATCTCCAACTGCCACCTACTGATGAGGACCACTTAAAAGGTAAAGAAAAAGCAAGACAAAAGTTTGTTTTATTCTATGAAAACCTGAAATAAAATTATAAGCAGAATTTTTAAAAAGCTAAAACAAGGTTATAATAATTATAGCTGGGACTTATTCAGTACTTTCTAGGTGCTATGGATAGTATGCTAGGTAAAGATGGTTACAAATACTTTGATATATCTGTCAAGGAGAGGAGGAGTCTATGATCCCTCCCTTGAATCTGTGTGGGTTCTGAGAAGGCTTTTATCAGTCCAATATGACAAATGTACAGTTGTATTAGTTTACAGACCCAGACCTTAAAAAGCTGACAGCTTTTGTATCCTCCCTCTTGGAACACCTGCTCTGGAAGCCCTGAGCTTCAATGAAAGATGTCTGATTATCCGAAGACCACCTGATGAAGAGATCACATGGAAGAACTCTAATGACATTCACAGCCTTCTACTCATCCCTATCACATACCAGACATGGGAGTGAAGCCATGTGGACCCTCCTAACCAGACTATCGTCAGTTAAAATGACACCAACTGACCTCAGTTGATGAAGCAGAAGAATGAAGCTGAGGAATTGTCACCTTTGAGGACAGTTCCTGACCCACAAAATTGTGAGATACAATAAAATAGTGGTTTTCTAAAGCCACAAAGTTTTGGGGGTGGCTTAGAATTTGGATCCAAATGGTTGTTTAACACCACTATGTTCTGGAGAGGATACCAAAACAGATACTATGCAAACTCTTTATGTTTAGTAACCTATTTAATCCTCCTAGCAATGTAACCATGTCAGTAATACCATTATCCCCATTTCGGACATAAACTTGAAGAAATTGGAGCATAACAAGATTAAGGAAATTGCCCACAACCATACTGCTAGTAAAGGGCAGAGAGATGATTTAAGCTCAGGCAGTGTAAAGCCAGAATCTATACTCCTAACCATAATATTTTCTCCATCTATTCTGAAAGACAAAGTAAATAAAATTATCAATCAATAAATATTCATGAAGGGCTTGAAAAGCTGTAAGTCATTCATAGTTGTAGTTGGGGGACATGACCACAGATATTAATATGGCAATCCAATCCAATAAAAGAGAAGCATTCCCTGACTCACAATCAAATATGAACCACCTTCCCTAACCTAGCCTTCTTCCTCTCCAGTTCTACATCATCACCCCAATTTTTTCTTGTATAAAACTTAACTCTATCTGAAATTACCTTGTTCATTTGCTTATTTAGTTGCTTACTGCCTTTGAGACATAAGCTCCGTGGAGTTGGTGTGGTTAAGTCTGGATACCCCTGTATCCCCAGCTTCTACAATGGTGCCTTGCACATAGTATGTGTTCAGTAAAAAGTAACTAAAAAAATGTCAAATAAATTCTCTCATTCTCTTTAGGTTAAGCTCCCACCACTAAAATGCTAAAGGTGTCTAGGCTTAAAAAATTGAAACATTAAGATAAAGGGCTTGGAAGAAATCTCTTAGGACCATTTTTCCTCTTTCCTGAAAAAGCATTACATTGTAGCTAGAACAACAGTTCTTAACCTGAAATCAGTGGATGAGATTCATATAGTCTATAAGATCTTTAACACTGTACCAAAAATGTGTGTGATGGATTTATCTTGGGAAGGGAGCCATAACATTCATTACATTATTAAAAACAACAACAACAACAACAAAAACCCTCAAATCAAAAAGTATAGAGCCAGTTATTGTTTTTTTTTTACCAAAAAAAGTGTTTTTCAAACTTTTTATCCCATCATACAAGAAGGAAAACTTTTTCATAAGGATCCAGTATGTGAGCTCCCACACACAGACAAAAGGTGGAAATAAAAGTTTCATGAAAAAATATTTCCTCTGATTTCATGCAATGCATTCTAATATTTTCTATATTATAATATTCTACTTCATATTTAGAACTTTGGTTCTAGAGCCACAATTTTTACCAATTCTAGCTCTCTTATAGATCAGGCCTTAGAAAAAGGCGAAAAAGGAGAAAGTACAGCATTTTGGCAGACAGATGAAGACAAATTTGAGAGCAGGAGTGAACTTGTGAACTCCTCAATCATACAGTGCAGACACTTATTTGCCCATTCCCCAATGTCTCCCATTAAGTCCCACCTTGGGAAAATGCATTCCCATAAATGTAATACAAGATAGGAATTTGTAAGAATGGATAGGCATATCCATTTGTATGCCCATAGCTTCTGCGGGGGCAGAGTAAGGAGGGTGAGGAGTACAGTAGTTTGATCTTTCACAAAGGAAGTTCTTTCAGAGCACATCCTGTGGTGAATCTACAGATTACCTACAGAACATCACAGCATCCTATGGGTACACTGAACAGGGAGGCAGCCAGTTTAAGCAAAAGATCACTTCACTCTGAATCAAAAGAAATTAGTTGAAGTCCTGGTTCTACCACTTGGACAAGCTATACAAACTCTTTGAGCTTAACTCCTTAGGCCCTAAAATGGTAAAAAATAAATTAAGGCACCTAGTCCATCTAACAGGGTTATGGTAAAGAACAGATGAAAAGTGACTAGATAGACCTAGGGATTCCCTAATATTTTTCTCTTAAACTAGTTCTCACTTAAGAAGAATTCCAAATAAGCAAGTAGTTATTTGCAAATTAGCCATGTTCATTCAATAAATATAGTTATACTCCTGGCTTTTTTCTGACCAATGATTTATACAACTTCCAAAGTCTGCAATTCAAGCAGTTCACTCACTGCCTGTCACCTCTTTTCCTCACAGCTCACCCACTCCATCTTCTCCAGAGAGGAAGGATTTTGAATTTCCTTAAAATCTTAACAGAAATGAGCAACAACTTGGGATGGTGGGAGGTCGAGCCTCTAGATGGAATGAAGACAGTGGAGAAGAGAATTAGTGACCCAGAGGCAGCTTTGGTGTGGGGGAAGAATCTGAACATTGAAGTCAGAAAAAAAATTTAAACCTCAAACCCTTAATTCACTACCATTGTAACCTTAAATATGTTGGAGAAATGAAATTGGCTAAAACGTCCTTTTTAAATGGTTATTAACTTTTTTTCTCTTTATTTTCTCAACATAGAAGGAAGAGGTCTTTGTTGTAAGCAAGATAGGGCAAAGCAGTTATAGATTATTGGAAATACAAGCTGTATACCTGCACTGAGAAAATGAGTAGTGTCTTCGTATCACTTGCTTAAAACCTCTGTTTGGAAAATACTTCTTAGTTGTTCTTTTTGAGATATATATATATATGTGTGTGTATATACACACACACACTCCCACATATATATATCTTTGAATAGATAGGGGAGAACCTTATGACACAAAATAATGGCAAATATGAAATATAGCTTGATTTCACAAATGTGCTCAAAATCTTGACCCTGGAGAAAATAAGGAACAATCATAACAGCCTCTTTTCCTTATTGGACACTAGCTTGATAGTCCCTAATAAGCTCAGCTGCAAGCAAGACTCTTCTGCTATTCCCTGGTCACCAAGTGAAGACAGCGAGCTTTGGAGCTGAATACCACCGCCACCAATGAAAATGCCATCTATCCGCTGGAGGACTTGGAGAAATACAAGTGATTTCTGCATAGAGATTATGTCTTGCACTTTACATTGGAATATAAACACAATGCATATTTGAAATTGTTCCAGTTTGCTAATGCTGCCAGGATGCAAAACACCTTTTATAAAAGGGGGGTTTTTTGGTTACACAGATACAGTCTTAAGGCCATAAAGTATCTAAGATAAGGCAACAACAATCAGGTTCCTTCACTGGAGGATGGCCAATGGTGTCTGGAAAGTCTCTGTTAGCTGGGAAGGCATGTGGCTGGTGTGTGCTCCAGAGTTCTGGTTTCAAATGGCGTTCTCCAAAATGTTGCTCTTGGGGCATTTTGTCCTCTCTTAGCTGCAGCTGCTCTAAAATGTCACTCTTAGTTGCTCTGAGGTCCCTCTGTCTGTTCCTTTATAGGACTCCAGTGAACCAATTAACACCCACCCACCCTGAATGGGCAGGGTAACACCTCCATGGAAATTATCCAATCAAACGTTTTACTCACAGTTGATTGAGTCACATCTCCATGGAAACACTCAAAGGATTCCAATCTAATCAACACTAATACGTCTGCCCCCACAGATTGCATCAAAGATAATGGCATTTTGGGGGGACATAATACATCCAAACTGGCACAGAAATTAAGGTCTGTTCCATGGAAGAGGGTATCCTCATTTTTTTTCATATATTATAGTAGGAATATGTATGAGCATTGAAATGCATGTGCCCATACACATGCCACACATCAAAATATTATTTGTGGATATACATGGGTTTAGGGATTTTAAAATATATTCTTTACCTTTTTCAGTACTTTCTAAAGAGTCTAATTATAAATTTATAACCAAAAAAAAAAAAAAAATAAGAAACACTAGATTAGTGGACAAATACACCTTAGAAATGCATTGCTTTTGATTTAATAAATGATGCTGGGAATCATCTGCCAGTACATGAATAAATAAATAATTGGATTACCATTTAATTCAACAAAATGACTCAGCTCTCCCTTTTGTGTACTGAATGAACTGGGCCATTCAATAACTATGGGTGAGCCTTTGGGGCCCCCCTTAGGGCTAGGCCAGAGAATCACCACATGTTTCCTTATTATGGTTCCTTCACAGATCCCTCTGAAAAACAATCACAAATGAAACATGGAGACCAGTTGGTAGTTCCTCAAAGATTTATGCCTGAGTCCATGACTTTAAGCTTTTCTGTGGCAGGAAATTGCCATTCAATCTTTAAAACAGAATTTTAACTGAGAATTATTATGTCTTATGATCCCAGGGATTTCTTTCCACACACTAGATTTTGATAATGTGATAAAAACAGGCATATGGAAGGATGATAGTCAGTAGTTACCTTTGAGCAAGAACACTAGTTGGAACCACATCTGCAAGTTTTTAAAATGGTTTCTAGTATCTCCATATCTCCAGTATCCAGAAATTTTAAGCCATGTCACCAAACTTTTTGTTATGCACATTTTTGACTGACAAAGACAAATCAGGTACCTGTAAAGCCTGATATCCATTCGCATTCATGTTTCACAGTGACTGGGTCAGCCATGGCCTTTTGTTTTTAATTAATTTTTTTATTAAAGAAGTTGTGGGCTTACAAGAATAATCATGCATAAAATAATTTTGCAACATTGTTTAAAAAGCATCGCCTTTACAACCAGATACGTATCTGGATTAAAGTTCCAGCTCCACTACTGACTGCTATGTGATCTTACGCAAGTTATTCCATTGATTTTAAAGCTATTTATTTATTGTTTATTTTGAGCCAGGACTGTGCTAGATGCAGGGGAGGTATTATGGACATAAAAGGCATGGTCTCTGCTATTATGGAGCTTAATCCAGTGGGAATAGGCATTAAACAAATAATCACACACACAAAAAAATAAAACAAATGCAAAAGTGAAAACAATGTTACATCTAATCCTCAGCTTTTTAAACAGTTCTGGTGGTTGAAAAGTCTTGCGTAGAGCAAGATGTATGGGTGAAGTTTTGTAGCTAAAAGCTGGATCAGAGAGAATTGCTCCACATTTGGAATGGGGGAAGTAAGAATGATTGCCCCAGGGAGCTGGGGATGGGGTAGGGGGCTCCAAGAATAAGGTTGTACACCTGCAGTATTGGCAAGGTCCTGCTGGTGATGGAGTCAAAGTATGGAGGACATTGAGTTTTGGGCATAGACAATCAGATATTTCAGGGAAAGCAATTCGGGGTAGCAATTTCAGAAGAAAATTTATGGCACTCTGTTAGGTTGTTTCCTTGGTCTCCAAATCTTAAGAAATGCTTTCAAAATATTTTTATAAGATGTTAGGTGATTTTAGAATTATGGTGAAAAATTATGACAGGTTCAGGCCTGCATACTAATCAGCAAGGTCCTGTCACATAAATCTATACATTATATGACATATATAAATGATAAAGATAATGATATAGATATAGATGATACAGAGATAGAGATACATAGAGACAGCTAAAGATAGAAGATTGCTATGAGAGGGTAGAACAAAAGAACCTAGTTAAGATAGGCAAGTGGGAAAAACTTTGAGAAGTAAAATTTTAGCAAAGACTTAGGGGAGAAGTAGGAATAGCCAAGCAAATTCTGAGGGAAGTGTTTCAGGAAGCCTGGGTGTAAACAGAACTGATAAAGTCAAAACAAGTAGGGCATGTTCTAGAATGGAAAGACTGCTGTGAGCCTGGAGTGGAGTGAGCAAGGAGAGGATGGGAAAATATGAGGCTGGAGAAGTAGGCAGTGTCAGAACAGGAAGGGTGATAAGGATTTTATATCGAGGAGCAATGTGATTCAATATGCATTTTTAAAAGGTAATTCTGGTTACTATGTGGGAAATGGATTGGATGGGAGCCAGATGGAAAGGAGAATAGTTATTGCAAGAGGCTAAATGAGGGATGATAGTGACTTGAATTAGCATGTTGACCCTAAATATGGAGCTAATTGGACTGTTTGAGATGTATCCCAGAAGTAGAATTAATTGGACTGGTGATAACGTGAGTATGAGGTGAAGGGATGGCAGACTTACCACTAAATGGGGGATAAAAAATGACCCACCACACAGGGGCATGTGAGGATTAAATAAGATAATGCATATAAGTGCACATCAAAAGCAGTCAATGTGTGTATGCTGAAATTATTGCAAACATAAATGCAATAATAAGTACATTTAACTTTGTAGTCATTCTAAATGGCCAAGAATGTGAGTATGTTTATACTGGGTTGGAATTGGGGAAACCTGAGAAGTGATAATTGGCTAACGTTGAGCCATCAAAACCTTCCCCTAGAAGCACACAAGTCCTAGAAGGAACTGTCAATTTTCACTTGTTCGGGATGACTGCTTCATAACTCCAGCATCCTGAAAATAACTTCAAGCAGGAGAGTTGCCTAGGCTTCTGAACAACCAATAAGGAATCAAAGAGGCAGCAGTAGATGGAAAGCTTTCATGAAAGAGTCATCTCCACAGAAGTAATCCAAAGCATCCATAAAGTGGGCACATGCCTTATGATTCAAAGAAATAAAAAACTCGACTGAAGGAATTTAGGTAACTTCACTTCTGGCTGATATATCTTGAAAGCATAATTCTGAGAAAGAGAAATGTGGTTTTCTTATGTCATATACTTGACCTTTTCTAAAGGTGTCATTTTTTCTCAACAAAGACGACAGGAATGACAGGAGAGATGGCAGGTCAGAGAAGCCAATGAGTACTATTTACATCTTGAGAAAGAAAACTGCAAACTGTAAAAGTGTTATACAGGAGACAGAAAAACATCTTTCCTGGTCACTCTTCCAAAACGATAGACCCTCATCTCATCAGTGGAGACCTCTGGTTGTTTCCTTAAGCAAAACAAACATTGAAGGATATTTTTTTTTTCTCTGAGGGTCCTACAGGTGTCTTTCTACTTGTCAGTTTTGTTGTTTTTAAGGTTTCTCTAATAAGCAAAGAAGGAAGCATGGATACTTCAGAAGAGTCCCCACTCAGGTCACAATAGTTAGATACAATTTCTCAAGGGCTCTGGCAAGCAGAACTGCAAATATGTCATTATCCCTGACCACAGAGAACTCAGAGGAAGGTCTACAAAACTGAACAGACTCCTTGAGTCACCCTGATGTGCCTCCCTGATTTTCACTGATTTATTTTCAAAGTCTCTGCAATCATTAATTGGATATTATTCATAATAACCTTCTGGGGGTGAATCAGTGTTATTATCCCTGGTATAGTTAAATATCAATAACTTTTCAGTCTACTTACTGTGTTCCCTGGCTTGCAAGGAAGTTTTGTGGCTGTGACATCTTTTAATGCAGGTTTGCTAATGATTTTTTTTTTTAATTTCTTTGTGCTAGCAAAATTATATCCACAACTTGAGAGGCTTAGCCCTTTAATATGTTTAGTGCCATTGACTGCCAGTCACTCCAAGAATGAAAGTGTTAGAAAAGAATGTCATCTCTCACAGGTTGTCCTAGAGCCTCCTAGAAAGCTGCAGGAAACCTTGGACTCTCGTGTCACCTCTGGAGATAGGAAAGGGGCTGAGAGGTCTACTGAGGAGGAAAAATTGACCCTCCCATCAGGGTAATAACTGCCTCCACAGCACTGTGCTTTGTTTGTACATGCAACTAAATCCTGCCCTCCATCACCATATATTGTAAGCTCATGCCTCATCTGAATCAAACTTTCTAAAGGTGTTTCTTGTTCATTTCTGTATGCTTTGTACCTGGCACAGAGTGTGCTTTAAAAAAGATGCATTGGATTGAAATAAATCAGTTTAAAGCAGGAATACTATGCACATTTGACTTTCTCATTTTCCCCAGTTCAATAATATGGCTGCTAACCTAGTTGTTATTTTCAGGTGCTCCCAGCTAAGAGTGGCAAAGAGCCAGGTAAGTGTGATGAGAACTGATAGTGTATGTCTCCTGTTTCCAGGCTTCTGGGTCTTTGCCACAGGAGAGAGTGGCAGTGAGCCAGAAACAGAAGCCAGAACTGCACGGGCAGGGTGAGTCCTTGCCTTATACTAAAGATTCCCATAATTATAGCTTACTCTAAGCTAGAATGCTAGTATTAAAGAAATGGATTAGATGCAGTCACAATTCTGGAATCTTCTGACATCATTATCATATGTTCAGAAATCAAGAAGAAATGAGAGAAAAGTTAAAACACCTGGAGTTTCTATTATTGCCTTTTGAATCGTGCCTCCATGAAACCTTTGCATTTTACTTTTTCGACTCAGATCTATAGACATTTTTTAAAATAGAATTATACCTGATATGAGTCATGACTTTCTTGTTTGATCCCAAGTTTGCAACATCTGCAGTAACAGAGGAAAGTTGAAAGACTACAGTGGGGGGAGAGGGTGAGTAGCTTGTCCTATTGCAAAGAGGCCATGTGGCAAGAGCCAGATTGAAGAGCAGAGCCCATGCCAGTCTCAGTCTCCTCATGGAGGCAGCAGGGTGAATGGGTGAGATCCCCAAGGCTCTTCCCATGAAAGGACAAGATGAGGTTGCTGAAATCTTGAGCTTAGAATGGAGAGTTTTGTTGCAGCAGTGGTTAATTTTGTTATCATTACAAACACAAATGCAAATCACACACATACACAAATACACACAAACCACACATCTAATGTTTTCCCTCAGGCTGGAAACCCTTGGTTATACAGGTAACAGATATTGGTCTATATCCCCATTGGCATCATTTACAGAATCAGTACTAACTGTCTAAGATAAACTTCAGAATTAAATTTGGATTGGTGACCTATGATGGTGGTGCCACTGAGTGCCCAGAGACAATCCGGCTGAAACTTTACTCTCTCCAGCTCCTCCCTTGAATTATTTTCTTTATTTCTTCCTTCTTAACTTCTGTGTCCCTTATTTATTCCATCTGTTCTTGAGTCCACAAGACTGGCATAGTCGAAGCTCAATAGAAAAACAACGAGTTAAAGTAATAGCTAAATTTTTCTTGTAGAATTCTGTTTTTGAAAGGGCACTGGCTAGGAGTCAAAGGACCTATGCACTTGCCCAAGTTCAACTAATGGGCAAGTTCAAGCAAATTCTTAACTCATCTAGACTTCAATTTCCTATCTGTAAACTGAAGTTAAGAATTTCTTCTCTGACCAACCCATAAGGTTGCAGGATCGAGTGAGATCATATACATGAATGGTCTTTACACACTGTACGGTGCTATAAAACATCCTCAAGTTCATATTTGTGTTCAGTAAGCATGGGCTTATATCTAGAGTAAAAGTGAAATGATAGCAAAAGATGATTCGATGGAAATGTAAAGATGAAAGCTAGAAAATTGTCCTCAGGAAATAAATCAAAATAATCAGACTTCCTAAACAAATTATATCATTTGTAATAAAAATCTTTAATGTGATCTTATTTACATAGCTGCTGAAGTATAGTAAAGAAGGCTGGCATTTCAAATTTGTACAGTTGTTGATAAATTGTTGATTCAATACCCAAATTTCGTTTGCCTTTCAAATATCACAGATACTAAGCTAATTTTAAGAAATCATAATGCCACATAATATCATCCTGTGACCCAAAATCTCTTCCCCATGTTTTAAACTTCATTTTCTGTTCATTTTGAATTGCCTTCAAGGTTATAAGGAGAGTATCAAGGATGAGTTAATAATAAATAATCTTGCCAGAAAAATAAACACTGAATTAGACTGTTTTTAATAAGACTACCACATGTTAAACCATGTGAGGTAATTTTTGTCTTACTTGGCATTTAAAAGCCCTCAGAATTCAGGTTTTTAAGTTTTCTTTGTTAAAGTACATCAAGAAACTGGAAGGAATTTAGAAAACAACAACCAAATTTAAAAGTTTAGTAAATAAAGAAAAGTTGAAAGCATGGGGCAATCCTAGTTATGAGAAAAACAAATCAACCAGCATGGTAAGAGGTCAAGGAAAGAGTAAATTAGAAGCATTTTACATAGCAAAGAAGGAAGTATCAAGCATTCAAGTTCAGCCTGGTTACAAAAGGAAAATACAGAGACATGTCAATTAGCAAGCTCCATTAGAGTAGGAGAAGGTCTCATTTTTAAGAATTAGCTTGAGGATTTTCATGGTAATCATCTATAGACAATGCCAACCTGTATGATATGCCCAAATCACTTACTTTCTTTCTTTTTTTTTCCATGAATGGCAGAAATAAAGATGCAAATATCTTGAGCATTATCCCTCAACACTAATAAAATGCTGAAGTGTAAACAATGCAAAATAAAGTTAGACATTACAGAATAGACAGTTTGTATTTTACTGCTAAATTATTCAAAATCTAATGGAAATGTAACCTCTATGGTATTGTAAACAGTAAACAAACCATGACTGTCAAGGGACTGTTTAATGGTATTTCATAGGGGATATCATGACTTCCACGTTTCTGCAAGGTGGGCAATTTATTTTCATTTTGGACGCTAGAAAGGAAGTGTCTATTACTATCAAGAGTATGTAATATCCACCATCACTACATCCCCTTGCTGCTGAGGTTGCTGATACCACAGAGAGAAGAGTGATGCCAAAGAAAACATAGATCCAGATGGAAGATTCAGACACAAGAGAAGAGAGCCACAGCATCACATGACCAGAAAAAATTGGCATATTTTTAGACAAAATCAAGTATTTTTGAAGGAAAACAGTTGAGAAAGATTAAATTCATAAGCATAAACAGAAAGGGAATGGGAAACAAAAAATAAAAGGGAATCAGCAGCCACACCACTGAAGACTGCAACAGAAAAGAAAAACACAAGGCATACAGGAAAACAATCCAAATCAGGTCAGCTATATTTCTTCAGGTTTAGGACTATTACTACTTCCTCAGAGAGGAAAAAACTTACTAAAATGTGGAAGATATTTCTAATTTTTAAAAGAAACACCTGTAATACAGCAACAGGAAAAGACAACTTCCTAAATATCATAAGGAATATTTATTAGAAACCAAAAGGAAATATTAAAGGCATCTACAATAAAGCCAGGAGCAAGACTGGTATGACTGAGTGATTGAATGTCATCATATATGAAGAGATGACCTAATGCAACAAATTTTGGGGAAAAGTTTGCTAATGGATTAAATTTTGGAAAAGAAGAGACAAAATTATCATCTTTTGCTGATAATGGAATTTTATGCCTGGAGAATCCAAAGTAAATAACTATAATAATTTTAGAAATAACATGAGCATTTTTTGAAGTAGCTCTATGTAAGAAAACATTACAAATCAATAGTTTTCCTTTATGTATGAAAAAAAAGCTGGAAATTAAAACAGGAATAAAAGATCCAATTTACATTAGCAACAAGCGTTGGTACTACCTAGTCATAAACTTAACAAGAGAGGAATAAGATCTATAAGAAGAAACCTATACAACTCAAAGGACATACTGGAAGAAACATAACTATTTTCCAAGTGAAGAAGAGGCATTTCCCAAACCTGGGTTCATTGCTCCACGCGGCCAATAGAAGTCACATTGAACCAGGCTGAAGAGGAAAAGATGGTTTATTACACCAGAGGAAGGCAGGGGAGGCTTTCCCAAATCTGCCTCCCCAAAGTGCTTCTTCATTTGGGTTTTATACCCAGGTTCAGAGACAAAGGGAGATAATCATTTAATTAACATGCAACAAGAGTGATAGACAAAGGCTTATCTATATCTGGGAGGTGTGGGGCAATCTCCTAATAATTCTTTAATTGGCTAAACCCATTAGAGACAAATGGAAGTTAATCAATTTAGTTATTTCCTGTTTTTCTGTTTTCTTCAGGAGCTAGGTGACACCTGTGAAAGGTGCAAACTTTACATTTACATACTGCTTTAGACTTTACATTTACACATTGCTCCTTTGTGAGAATAAGAGCTTCCATTGCAGCCTGTTTCCAGCTTTGAATGTTACATTTTAAGGCTACTATACAATTTCCTGCTTGCTTACAGTTTTAAGATTATATTTAAAAAGTCACTGTTACACAAGATGAAAAGACTTAGCCCTATTCAGATATAAATCCTTTCCTAATTATGTTAATTTAGCATTTAATGTTATACAGAAGCTTCTTTTTTTGTTTTTGAAATCTGACAAGCAGATTCAAAAGCTGAGAAAAATTTTAAAAAGAAGAATGAGAAGGAATACAGCCTACCAGGTATTATGATGTATTTCCTTGCAATTGTAAATATAAAGTGTATTACAGATACTAGAGTAGAGAAATAGTTCAGCATACTAGAAACAGAATTCAGAAAATGCAGGTATACATTAGAATCTATATATGATCAACTTACAAATTCTCATCAGTGGGAACAGGATAGTTTATTCAAAAAGTAGTACTGGGACAATTAGTTATCATGAAAAAAAGTTAGATTCCTGAATCATAAAATAATTTACACTTAAAAAGTTAAATGTGAAAACAAAAAACTGTAATCATGTAATCATACAAGAAGGAAATAACATGGACATTTTCATAATTAAAGCAATACAAGTCAAAATAATGGTCAGATACCATTTTTCATATATTGGTTTGATAAATTAAAAATATTAGGGTTAATTTAAAAGTGGAGAAAGACACTCAGAATGCTGATGGGACTATAAACTGTCAAAACTGTGGACACTTAATGACCCAGAAATCACACTTCTAAAAATCTATTCTATGAAAATAATGGCAAGAATATATAAGCAAAAATTGTTTAAAATAGTAAAATATTGGGGGAAAAAAAAACTTAAAAATCCACCAGGGAGTAATTAGGTACATCGCAATATATCTATAGAATAGAATGCTGAGCCATCATTAAAAAAATGAGGTGGATAATCTGGAAATACGTCACCAATATATTGTTAAATGCTAAAAGCAATTTTCCAACTATTCTGTATGGCATGGTTCCATTGGTAGAATTAGCTGGTTACTAAAAGGAGGGCATACAGATCCTATTATGCAACCCTTCACCCCTGTAAGTTATGCCCCTGCAGTAGTAGGGTCTGTCTCCATGAAAGAACAGTATTTGGGTCAAGGAGACATAGTAATAACCCAGATGGATAATAACATGGATAAAACCAGTTTCTGTGACATCACTCCATCCCCCCACTAAATGAAAACAGGATGAAGTTATAGTCCTTGGCAGATGATTCCACCCTTTCTCCCAGGCTGGCTGTTGAGTTTAGCAGGAATTCTCAACCACAAAGATGATTTTTTGATGAAAATCAACACCATGAAAACAAAACCACAAAAAAGAATTGATTCCTGAGTAAAAATAACTACTTAAGCAACCAGGATATATATTTGAAATAAAAATTATCCTCAAAGAGATACAGGCAGGAATTGCATCCAGGAAGCATGGATTTTATGAAAAAGGAGTAATATGTATTTGTGGAAACTAAAAACAAACAGAAACAAGCCTTGATATATGACCTGAATAGCCACTGCTGAAGAACAAATCAGTGAGCTGGAAGATAAGATGGAAGATTTTTCCCAGAACACATAACAAATGGATAAAGTTTAAAAATAGAAAAGAAACATTAAGAGACAGGGAAGAAAATTCTCAAGGGGCTAACATCTATCTAATACAATTTCCAGAAGAAAAGCCTGGAAAGAATAAAAGCAAACCATATGAATAGAAAAATCTGGAAGGATATAATCACAAAACAATTTTCAGTGGTTATAATATAGTGGAATTGAAGGAAATGGGAATAGGTAAAGGAATTATTTCACTTTCATTTTCATGATTAAAAGTGCTAGGATTATGAGCAATTTTTAAATGTTTCATGTAACAAAAAGCTACTTGTATATTAAATGTGGGCTCAGTTATTCACAGAAATAATATTTTTATTATTTTGCAAAATCTGATGTTAAAGAATCTGCAATCACCTTCTATGTAGCTATTGGAATCAGGTAGACCTTTGCTGGACTATTCTATTATCCAAAGGAAGCAAACAGGTAAGCAAATACCCCTTACGAAATTCTATTTTAATGAGACTCACTCTATTTTAAATACTATGGGCTAAATGAACTAATTAAAATATTTCTACCTTTAGTAAAACAAGATAATTAAAACATAAAGAATTTGATTCACTCTGCCATAATCATTCTCATTCCTGTTTGTTTGGTTTGATGATAGTCCCCAAAGAGATGTAATATGAGAGGCAAAGTAATCATAACAAGAAGTGGAATCTTGAAGAGATTATCTGGATGATTCTGGGAGACCTCCTACTTATCATCTTAGGCATATAGTCAAAATGATTGATTTGTTAATATATTATGACCATTTCCTAGTTCTTTTCAATTCTTAAAGTTGTAGTCTTATCTTAAATTAGGGATTAGAATCTCATCTTCTTTTTAGATAACCACAAGATACATACAGATGAAAAAAAGAGATAAGAGGGTTTCCCTATAGGTCTGACTAATAACAGGGTGATGATTTTTATAGTGTATTTGTTGAAAGGGGCATCAAATAGGGTTCCAGGTAATTACACCTGCTACTTTGCCAACTTGCAATCTTTGCTTCAAAATTGTATTTGGAGGCCACAAATCAAATATGACCATCCTCGCCTCATACCAAAGTATAGGAATATCACCATTACCCATAACTACTTATTTGAGAGCAAAAAAATAGGCAAGCAATTTGAGATTGACAAGGTACACAGATGCAGGGGCCAGAGGGGACTGAGACAACAGAATCACCAAGAAGCGGGCTGAAAAAAGAGGTGGATGAGTACAAAAGACAGAAGATGCACTTTTAAAACTTTTGTCTAATGATAGACCAAGGTTTCGCTTTTCCATAAGATAAGTAAATATTAGAAGATGCTTGGCTCGAAAGTCAACCAAAACTAAAAGTTAGACATTTAAATGAACTACAACATCTGCTGTTTTTAAAATTCTTTTATGAAATGATATATACCAAGGAACCCAATAATAATAAAAAAAATTCTGGAAGTGAAAGAATCCACAGTAAAGAATAAATTATTTAAGAAATTATTTCAAAAGCAGTTTTAAGCATTGGCCTCAAAATATGAAGAGCTGGGTATAAGATAATGCTATACAAGGGGAAAAGAACTGGTAAAGATTACCAGTTCCTTAACTTAGCAGCCCCTTGAAAGAATGCTTAAAGATAGTATATCATGAGAGCAAATCTCCCTGAATTTTCCACATCGTTGCTTCAAGTCTCTGCTTTACTGCTGTTACTAATACTTGACCTCCCAAGTGACATTCATTCTACCAACATCACCTAAACTAAATAAAAAACAAATAAAAACAAGTAATGCCAATCCAGAAATGATGTAAACTTTGAAAGGATTTTTTTTTCTGTGTTTCCTTAAAGCAACTCTAAAGCCCCAGTTTTGTCATTGTTAGGTTTTAGAGGTCTAGCTCTTGTAGAGGGAAAATGTTCCATCCTGCTGTTCCTCTGCAGGCGATGGAATACTGTAAAACTCTATTATCTTTAAAGCATTTCTTTGGTAATTCTCAAGACCTTATTTCTCAGTCCAGCAGTGTTGTTGAACAATTGCATGTGTTTTTCAGAATAAGAATTACTGTCTGCAGGGAATCTGCCTTCCCTTCCCCCCAACCCCTTTTAAGTCCTTTTCTGTGTAGTTTGGAGACAGAACAAGTTGGACATGGCCCATGTAAGAGTTCATGTATCTCAGAAAAAGCTCTTACTTATTTATCCAAAAGGAATTGTGGTCAAAAGAGCAAGCCCTGATCTCCTTAAACTGTCTCCTTTTCCCATTGGGATGTTGGGTGTTGTCCCCTGTCACCCATCAGGAGTACAGTGGTGCTTCTTCTCTTCTCTTATCATTCCAAAGACTGATTTGATATCAATCACTGACATTTTAGTGTGAATGACCTTAATCAACTTTACTATAAAGTTCCTGGGAAACTTGCATTTAAGCCTTGTTTCCAATTGTGTAAAGAGAGACTTTTGTCCCTTATTATGTTCATACAAAACTTGGGGGCAATTATGAATTTCTCAGAGTACTCCATGATCATTTATTTCTCTTGCTGTGAAAGAGAAAACAAGCAGAAACTAACTAGACTATAAGACAGTGCCTGAGGGAGTCCAGAGCTGATTGAAAGCAGAATATTCTGGGTGCAGGCACCATGTTTTCCTCCAAAGCTGCAGCAACTTGGGCCTACCTGCTCAAGCCCCAACCTTACTGATTTTTGCTTCCTTTCCTCTAGTCATATCCACTGACTCTCTTCTACATTTATCATTTCTTACTCAATAACCTAATCTCTTAGGAATCAAACTGACCTTTCCTATGCTTTCTTCTTCACCCGGGTTTATCTAAACCCCCAGGTGCTTAGAGGTCACTATGGCCATATTGCCTAGATGTTCTGCATCCTTAAACCCTTCAATGTCCAAATTATCCATGCTGGACTTTCTAGGGGTGGAAAAGGATCAGGAAGATATCAAGAATGATAACAGTAAAATGAATAGGAAGAGAAAGATAAGAATACTAGGCCCTAACCCTCCTTCAAACCTTGAAGAATCAGAGACAACCTGGGGCAGGAGGCAGAGAAGCCCAAAGCAGGGAAAGAAGAATTGAACCACAAATTCCACACCCCTTTCCACTTTGTGGCTTCCAGCCTGTAGCAGTACAGTGCTGAGAAAAGTTATTTAGCTATAAATTAAGTAAGAAATTATATTAATACACTGGATAGGATCTATTACTAAAATGACACTATTCTTGAGTTTGAAAGTGATCAGAGTTCTTTTGTAATCAGAAGGAAAATAGAAAGTTATGGGATATGCCTAAAATATAAGCTAGGGTAAAAATAATGGAAGTACCTCATTGAACAGTTTAAAGGGACAGTAAGAGAAACAAATATAGTGTCTTCAGTTTGCACCCTAAGGATAAGTGCATTTCACCAAACTTTGGCACAAGCTGTATTTAGTTAATTTAAATTATGTAAAAGAAGAAATTGTTAAGGCAAAATGATGCCTAGGAGATAACAGTAGCATTGATATTTCTGTTCTTCCATCTTTGGCTTTGGAGAGAGCATATCCAGTTCAGAGACTAATGTATCCAGTATGATAAATAACAAAGAATCAAAAAAGTGCTCAATATAGTAACTGATGAGATACAATCACTTCTGTTAAAGCCTGATGAAAGATCAAAGTACACAAAACAATATTTACAGCCTTTATTTTAATAACTTTACTAATAGGTCCAGAGTGAACTCAGCTTACACTGGAAAAGGAGTCTGAGAATGAGCTTCTTCTCTTTAATGAATTACAAAGAGGAAAGTACTGGAAGAATTAGTTTTGAGAATGACCACTGTACTAGTTTGCTAATGCTGCCAGGATGCAAAACACCAGAAATGGATTGGTTTTTAAAAGGGTTTTTTTTGGTTACACAGTTACAGTCTTAAGGCCATAAAGTGTCCATCAACAAAGGGTACCTTCACTGGAGAAAGGCCATTGGCATCCGGAAAACCTCTGTTAGCTGGGAAGGCACGTGGCTGGTGTCTGCTTGCTCCTAGGTTGTGTTTCAAAATGGCATTCTCCAAAATGTCTGCATCAGCTTCCAATGGCTGTGTTCAAAATGTCTGTCTCAGCGCCAGCTAGCTATGACTCCTTCTGTCTGAGATTATACAGTGCTCCAGTAAACTAAACAAGGTTCACACTGAATGAATGGGACCATGTCTCCATGGAAATTATCCAGAGTTATCACCTACAGTTGGGTGGGTCACATCTCCATGGACACTGAACCAATAGGTTCCAACCCAATCCACACTAATACGTCTGCCCCCACAAGAATGCATTAAAGAATATGGCTTTTTCTGGTGGACATAAATATACAAACTGGCACAGCCACTTTGAGGCAGCTGCCAGAAAATCTTTTCTCTACCTTTGGGTCAGTTACTCCTGGGATCAAGACTTTATCTCAGAAAATAAAAGTAACAGAGTTTGGACTTTCTGGTTTTGGTGATTTCAAACCATGCCAGCAAATTTCTTGACTTTACACTCATCAAGATGTAGGAGTCTAAGTACCCCCTTATTGGCTATGCATTGACATTAGTGATTGTTTTCTAAATAACAGAATGCTATATAAAGTGACAATGAATTTTGAGTATAGGTCATAAAAAGAGATAACCTTCTACCTGTCTTTCTGTTGGGGACATGCTCTTTGCAGCTCTGAGACAAAGTCCACTACCCTGAAGCCACCATCCTAGTAAAAACAGAGAGAGATCACAGAGAGATAGGGAAGCATGAGGAACCCCAGCTCTTCCAAGCCAGGCTGCACATCTGCTCCCAGCCCAGACACATTATGAGACTGAGTGAGCTTTCTGATGATTTTGGCTCCACTCTGAGTGCAGCCATATGAGAGTCCCTTCGTGAGAACTGCCCAGCACCCCCAGAACCAAGAAAGATAATAAAACGAATATTATGATTTTAAGCCACTAAATGTTGGAACACAGGTATCTTAGTTTCCTAGCTCTGCTGCAACAAAGTACCACAAACTGGGTAGTTTAAAACAACAGAAATGTATTGTCTCATAGTTCTGGAGGCTAGAAGGCCCAAAGCAAGGTGTTGGCAGGGCCATGCTCCCTCTGAAAATTGTAATGGAGAATCTCTCCTTTCTTCTTCTGATGCTTCCTTGATTCTGGTGGTTTTCTGGCCACCTTGGTGTTTCCTGATTTGCAACTGTGGCATGGCATTTCAATCACTGCCTCCATCATCACATGACTATCTTCTCTCTCTTGACTCTCTGTTCTATTCTTGTAAGGACACCAGTTATAGTGGATTAGGATCCTGTCCTACCCAGTATGACCTCATCTTAAGTTAACTAATTCAATCTGCAATGGTCCTATTTCCAAATAAAGTCACATTCTAAGTACTGGGGGTTAAGACTGCAACATATCTTTGGAAGAGACACATTTCAATCCATTAACACTGGACAGGTAGAAAAATTATAGAAATTCAGTGTTTGTGTGTATATGTATTAGTTCTTGAATCATCTTAATACTTACTTTGGAGTGTGTTTTATAATGCACCCAAAACTAATTTAGCAGTGCAGGCATTGATTCATATATGGGCAAATAAACATCCTGGGGGGTGCATTAAAATATTTTACTGAATAGTTACAATAAAAATATTTGGAGATCACTGGTGTGGTGGATAGAACCTTCATCTAGGAGCCTGAAGATTGAGTTCAGGTCTTGACTCTGTCCCAGTCACTTTGTGACATTGGGCATATCTTGTTTCCTCAGCTTTAAAGTGAGAATTAATAAGTACACATCACAGTTTTGTGAAGATGAATTAATATTTGTTGTAAAAGCATATTTCAAAATTGAAAAGCAGTAGAAAAATAAAATGCCCAACTAAATTACACTTCCAAAAATATAATTTTAAGAAAAAGCTTTGTGATATACAGGAACCAGGGTGGGCTTCATCATGTTTTTTTTTTTTTTTTAATCCAAAACTTAAGTTATTTTTACTTTGAAAAGTGAATTAAAAACATTAATATATACCCCTATTATCTCTCACAATGTTTTAAAGATACTTTAACCATTTATTTCATATTATCATCAGCACTCATTTTAAAACGTCATAGTACTCAGGTTTGTTTGATTGTTGTTGATTCTTATTGACTTTATTTTTTAGAACATATTTAGATTTACAGAAAAAAAAAGAGAAGATAGTACAGTTTCCTTCTGACACACCCTGTTTCCTTAGTTATTAACATCTCATATTAGTATAGTACATTTGTTGGAATTAATCAATATTCATACTTTTGTTCATATTTCCCTAGTTTTTAGCTAATATCTTATTTTTATTCCAAGATCCCATCCATGCTACCACATTACATTTAATTGTTATATTTCTTTAGGTTCCTCTTGGCTATGAGTTTATCAGACTTTCTTTGTTTTTGATGACTTTGACAGTTTTGAAAAGTACTGATCAGGCATTTTTCAGGTTGCTCCTGAAATTGGAATTTGTCTGATGTTTTTCTCATGATTAGACTGGTGTTGTGGAGAAAAAGACCACAAGGTTAAGTACCATTTAAATGACATAATATCAAGGGTTCATAGTATCAATATGAATTATCACTCTTGATGATGACCTTGATCACCTGGCTAAGGAATGTTTGTCAGGTTTTTTGACTGTAAAGTTACTCTTTCCCCTCTTTCCACATTGTGTTCTTTAGAAGGAATTTGTTATATGCAGCCCGCACTTGAGGAATGGGGATCTATGCTTCCCCTCCTTGATGAAGGAGTAGCTACATAAACTATTAGCTACTCTTTTACATGAGATATTTGTCTCTTCTCCACCATATATTTATTTATTCAATCATTTTATATAATTTTGGACTCAGGTATATTTATTTTATACTTTGACATAATCTGATACTACTTACTGTCTTGCTCAATTGGTTCCAGCTTTGGACATTGGGATTCTTTTGTATGTATCCTGTGTCCCCTTGACACACCTTTATTAATGTGGATTTTGTTTATTTTTGAGCACTTTCTTACTTTCAACTATGGGATGTTCCTGTCTTATCTTGTATATTTCTTGCTGCAGTCTTAGAATCAGCCATTCCTTCAAGGGGCACTAGTCATCACAAGCTTTTTGCGCCATGAGGAAAATATGCATTATGTATTACCCTCTCCATCCCGAAATATCATTTAACCTACAATAAAACCTTATGCACAGAAATTTTCATAATTTATCATCAATATGTTAAAAGGCGAAGTGGAGAGTATTTGGTAATAAGGGCACTAAAAACATGAAGAGATTGACACAAAATGGTGACATTTGAAGAATTTAATCATAAAGGCTTTATCAATATTTTACTAGTAATAATCATAGACAAGATGAAAGTCTAAAAAATCCATAGTTTAATCCTCAGGCACTGGTTTTTTTTTTTGAATCACTAATAGAAGAAATACACACAAAAGCTGATTGAGTAAATTTTTGTAATGCATATTAGGGTTCTACACCTTTAGCTGATGGGATTCTACCAATTTTTAGCAAATATCTAGAAGCAGAGGAAGGAAGATAAAGAATCAGGACACAAAAATTTCCTTAAGACCACCCCAGGATTATCAGCATTACCTGAATCTACTTTTCCCTGTCAAAGAAAAGAGTAGCCATCTTTATTAAAAAGTAGTATAATTTTAGTCTGGAAAGGACATTAGCAGGTTTCCTGTACAAACTTATTATTTTACAAATGAGAAAACAAAGACCCAGAGAGGGAAAATAATTCATCTAGGATTATAGAAATTTGGAATTGGAAGGCAATTCCTTCTTCCAGGCTTTTACTCTTACAGTGTATCATCTGTAGCAGAAGAGCTATTTTAACATTACTAAGTCTAAAACAAATGACAGCACCATACATGAAAAACTCCTTCCAATAATCTTTTCTAATACCTTATAAAACTGTGAAAGTATATGTGATCAGGTCCAAGAGACAATAATTCACAGAAAATTCAAGACACATTCTATTCTCAATATTTCTCTTGGTTAACTAAATAGTTTTAATTATGAAGTAACTTCAAAGTACAGAAAAATACAGAAGATAAAACCCTCTATACAAATACAACAGATTGAAACATAATGCTTATTTTTTTTGATCTATGTTTTAAAATAAATTACAAATGCAGTCAAAATCCCACCTCATTCCATTTGTTCACTCTCCTGACCTTGGTGTATATTATTGTAAAGAATATATTTGAAATCGTACTATATATCCATATATAAACAATACATACATAAATAAACAATATATACTATTGTGTGATATAAATTTCACCTAAATAGTATACTGTATTTTGCATTTTTACTAAACATTATATTTGTGAAACATGTACATGTGATATAGGTTGATATATTCATTTATTTTGATCAAGGAATTGTATTACATTGTACAGATTACAATAATTAAAGTTTATTTATGTCTCTATTGAATGACAGGATTTTTCTCACTTTTTCTCTATTACAAACAGTCTATAGTTGAAAATGTTCCCTTGTAAATATTTGGGTAAAGTTTTCCAGGTTATAGACCTAGATATGGAATTATTGGTTTGAGCTATGCCCATTTTCACTTTTCTTAAAATTGCCAAATTGTGCTCCCAATAATATCAGTGTATATATCCACCAGCAAACTCTCAAAGTTCCTAGTAACTGATATCTTGCCAAGACTTGATCACCTAATTACTTTTGTCCATCAGATGAGTGTGCAACAATATTTCATTTTTAATTAATTTGCACTTTCCTGATTATTAGTTAGCTTGAAAAGTTTTTCAGTTTATTGACCATCGAATTTTCTCTTCTAATAATTGCCTGTTTGTATACTTTACCTATTTTTTTTCCTAAATTGTGTGTGGGTTTTTTCTCCTATTAATTTTTAGGAGTTCTTTACAGCATTCGTATACTAATCCTTTGTTGGTTATATGGTTTTGAAATATTATCATCACTTTTACTACTTGTCTTTTCACCTTTTTAATGGACCTAATTTATAAATAGGAGTTTTGTTTTTTATTTTTTTAGGTATACATTAAATATCTTAAATTGCATGAATCTTAATATTGTTGAATTTATTCAATACAGTTGAATTTATTTGTACATATCTATACACCTGTGTAATCATCACACTGATCAAGATATAGAACATTTCCAACATGCCAACAGACTTCCTTGGTGTGTTGGCTTGCAAATACTTTCCACAAAAGTAACCAGTATCCTGACCTTTCTCAAGATAGATTAGTTTTGCCTGCTAGTAAATGTCATATGAAAGAAACATACAGTGTCCACTTATGTGTCAGGCTTCATTTGTACAGCATTTTGTTTGTGAGATTCATCCAGGATGTCGCAAATAGCAGTGGTTCATTCTTTGCCATTGCTGTTCTGTATTATATTGTACCAATATGCCACAATTCACCCTTTCTCCTGTTGGTGGACTCTGGGTTGTATTTAGTGATGGGAAAACCAGAATTATGAATAAAGGTACTGCAAATATTGAGCATGGGAATTTCCTTGGTCATAGGGTAGGCATTTATTTAGAAAAGATAGTGCCAAACAGTTTTACAAAGTGGTTATTGGTTATGAGTTAACATCCCCTCTTGCAGTGTAAAAGTGTTCCAAGTGCACCACACCAATGTCAACACTTGGTATTGCTGGTCCTTTTAATTTTACCTGCTGGGGGAACAGTGGTGTCTCAATGAGGTTTTAATATTTGCCTTTCCTCAATGATTAATAATATCAAGCACTTTCACATATGTTTACTTGCTACCTTTTTTAAAATTTCAGTTTTTGTCTTGTTTAAAAAATATTTTATATTCTAATAGCATAAAAATATTTTTCTTTTTAAATGTTAAATTTTGCTTTTTTACATTTAGCATCTAGTCTACTTGAAATATGTTTTTGTACGTAGTGAGAGGTAGGTGTCTTGTTTTATATGTTTCTGTATGTATAGCTACTTATGCCAGCATCATTTATTGAATAGTGCATGCTTGCTCCCCTGATTTGGCAATTCCTTCTTTGTTTTAACTACGGTAACTTTTATAATAATATCTTGTAATTAAAACAATTACAAGATAATCTTGTACCTAATACAAAACATTAGCCTGAGACATAGACAAAGAAAACTTCAGAACCATTAGGGCAAATAGAAACACACCTGTAGGTATCTGAACACTTTATATATGAGTTTTTGTGACCCTCTTTATTGTTCCATTTTTTTAATTTCATTTCACTTTCTGCTCTCTATTTATATTGTTCTTTCTAGAACTTCTTGATTTGAATGCTTTAATCACTATTTTGCAGTCTGACTCCTTTTCAATTAAATTGAAGTCTAAATATTTCCTTTTACTACTGCATTAGCAACATCTGGTTTTGCTATGTAATGTATTCATTGTTATCCAGTGCTAAATATTTTCTAATTTACATGTTGATTTCTACCTTGCCCCATTAATTATTGGAGATGTGTTTTACTAATTTCCTAATGCATAAGGCATTTTGTTTCTATTCGTGTGTTTTAGATATCTCTCTTTATTTAATTGATGGCCACAGAATGTTATCTGCTTATAATTGACTCATTTGTATTTTTGATCTCTTTTTCATGCTAAGAACATAATTAATTTTGCTATGCTCAATATGTGTTTGCATTTTCTAAATATTGGGTCTAGGGTTCAACAAAAGTCCATTGGGTTAAGAGGATTAATTGAAATGTTCAAAATTTCTAAAGTCTTATTAATATTTTATTGGCATAATCTATTATTTACTGAAGGGGTAAAATTCCTCATTACATTTGAAACAAAATGGATATAAATACATGTATTTTGAGACTATATTATTACTGTATTCAAGTTCAAGATTGTTATATCCTTCTGGTGAATTGTTTATTTTACGTTATTTGTTTTCTTAGAAACCAGTGAAGTATTTTTCTTCCTAGAAGTTCTATCTGGTTCTTTTAAAAACAATATTTCCTTTTTATTGTTTCAATTTCTTCTTTTATATCTTCAATTAAAAAAAAATTGGCTGATGTGCACCGGGGAGTCTGGGCGGGGAGAGGAGCCCACCCCGCTCCTCCTGGGGCCGAGTCCTCCCCGGACCTTCAGTGTTGACTGCGCTGAGGAGTGCGTGTCCCCGAGGCTCCGCCACTGGCTCTGAGGAGTCTGAGCCCGTCCCGATGAAATTTAGTTCAATTTTACTTTCCTGGCTTCTGCGGATGCAAACCTGTGTTGATGGAGAAATTACAGACTGAACTGAGTTTGTTCAACTTCTACTTTTCTCATAATGGAAGTGCAAGGGTAAGGCAGATGTCAGCTGAACTATTGGCAATGCAACCACTGGAGTCGTTGGCCTTTAAAGATGTAGCTGTAGACTTTCCCCAAGAAGAATGGGCTCTCCTGAACAAATCACAGAAAAAGCTCTTCAGAGATGTGATGGCAGAGATCATCAGTCATCTGGTTTCAGTGGGATTTCAGGTCTGCAAATCAGATGTGCTTTCTCAGTTGGTGCAAGGAGAGGAATTGTGGAGAGAAGGAATAGTATTTCTCCAAAACCAGAGTTCAGGTAGGGAAAATGGCCTTAAAAAACAAGAAATGATGACTATACAAAGTATCCACAGGAAAGAAGCATCTATCATCATGTCATTGAAATCTCACACTCCAAAGAATCTCTATAAATGTAAAGATTTGCTAGAAGAATTCACAAACAGATCTGCCATTTCTCAACATGTGTTAATTCAGAAGGAAAAGAAACCCTATTTCAGCAGACTACTTAGAAATGCCCTCAGTGACTGGTCATCTTTTTCTCAATGTAAGCAAGTTCACATCAGACATAAATTATACGAATATCCTGTAAGTGGTAAAGCCTTTATTCAAACCTCCAGCCTTAGACAATACAATGGATCTGCTATTGGAGAGAAACCCTTTGAATGTCCTCAATGTGGGGATGTCTTCTGTGATCCTTCTTACCTTAGGCAACATGAGAGAAATCACACCGGGGAGAAACAATATCCGTGTCATCAATGTGGGAAAGCCTTCACTGATTGTTCTAACCATAGACGTCATGAGAGAATTCACACTGCGAGGAAAGTGTTTCAGTGTCATCTTTGTGGGAAAGCCTACCTTCATCAATCTACCCTTAGGCTACATGTGAGAACACACACTGGAGAGAAACCGTATCAGTGTCATTTATGTGGGAAAACCTACACTCAGTGTTCTAACCTTAGGCGACACGAGAGGACTCACAACAGGAAAAAACCCGATGAATGTAATTTATGTAGGAAAGCCTTCAATACATGTCCTCACCTTAGAGACCATGAGAGAATTCACATTGGTGAGAAACCTTTTGTATGCCATCTGTGTGGGAAAGCCTACACTCATTGTTCTAACCTTAGGCGACATGAGGTGAGTCACAGTGGAAAGAAATCCTATGAATGCCATCTATGTGGGAAAGCCTTTGTGAAACATTCTCTCCTTAAATCACATAAGAGAACTCACCATGATAAGAAACCTTATGAATGTCAGGTGTGTGGGAAAGCCTTTACTCATTGTTCTTACCTTAGGCAACATGAAGTAACTCACACTGGTGAGAAACCATATCAGTGCCTTCTATGTGGGAAAGTCTATGGTCATTGTTCCAACCTTAGGCGACACGAGAGAACTCACAATGGAGAGTAACTATGAATGCCATCTCCGTGGCAAAGCTTCACTTCATGTTCTCATCTTAGAGACCATGAGAGTACTCACTGGAGAATGTTGCCTATGTGGGAAAGCCTTCATCTTTTGTTCTGGCCTTAGACACCATGAGAAAACTCACACTGGAGAGCAATCTTATGAATGCCATGTCATAAAGCTCTCACTTGTTCTGCTTTGGTGATGTGAGAGAATTCACAATGAGGATAAACTACATGTGTGATCTATGTGTGAAAGCCTTCACTCTTTCTGGATTTAGATGACGTGAGAGGATTCACACTTGAGAGAAATTGTATGAATATCTTTGTATGGATGGCAAAACCTTAGGTTTATTTTTGTAATCTTAGGCAATACAAGAGAAGTTAAATTGAAGGGAAAACCATATAAAAGGTGTATACATGGGAAAGCCATCAGGCAATGTACTGACTATAGATGTGACAGCACTCAGTAGAAGTGTGTATGTAGAAGAGATTGCAGCATAGAATTAACCGTTACGCTACAGAACTCACAAACTGAAGAAACACTGTTTGTTATCAAGAAGGAAAGGCTTTTCATCATCCTTACTACTTTTGTTAATCTAAACAAATACATGCTATAAAGAATCAGTATGAATGTCTTCTGTGTAGCAAAACCTGGTGTTGATGGTTTCATGACACAAAACTAGTGAACTGGCAATACAAATGTAAAAGCAGAAGAGTCTTCATCTACTACTATAAGTCATAAACCAGAGAGAAACATGTTAGAGAAATCCTATGTCTGTAATCATTGTGGGAATGCCTTAATTTGTGTTAACCTTTCATTGAAATGAGTGAATGCAACAGGAGAGAAACTCTAGGCTTGTAATCAGTATATATAACCATTTAGCCAAATACCAAATTTGGTGTGCAAAAGGAAATTCATTTTAGGAATAGCCACTAATATGAAAAATAATAGTGAAAAGTCTATTAGTAGGATATAATCCCTAGGGGAAGTGCCAGATGATTCATGCTGGAAAAGTTAGCCAATGCAAATCATGAGAAATCATTTATTCAGATTTGTTGGTAATGTAGGAATTCACATTATTCAAAGCACTCGGGGTCATAAATGAAGGAAAATCTTTAGTGATTATTCATTTTCTGGTAGCATTAATATTTTTCCACTGGGAAGGCAATCATCCTGAAGGTAAAATAGGTCAACCCTTAGCTGGCTTTCACATCAAAAAACTCAGACTGGAAAATATAATTTATAGGTACCCAATTTAGCAAAGAATCCTGAATCTATAAAAGCCTTATGATTGAAAATATGTAGGTAAGCAATGTAGGATTGTGGGAATATTGAATGAAGAAGTTTGTAAGAATGTGAAATGAGATTCAATTCAATAGATTAGTAATTGCACATATGGAAACAAAAATTGTTGCTGAAAAATCTAACTTGGCAAAGTCCTGGTTTTTTTTTTTTTATCTAGCTCTAAAGAGAAATATTTGCATACTGGAAAATAACTGAATGAAAATTGAAACATGGAACAGAAAATGATGTACCTTACACTTATGTTAATATTACAACATGTATGTGCACTTCAGGGATAAATATTCTTTAAAAGTCTGATTTCAATTTTAATTGCCATTGAATATTGGCATCAAAACTTAGGAAAGTATTAAAAATTAATATTTCAATAAAAGAAGTATTTCAGCCCTTGGAAGTTACGCATGCTTTGGCAAGAAAATTTGTCGAAATCTAGAATCTGGCAGTGCATCATTCCATATATTAGAATTTTGTTGCAGAAAGGCAACAAGAACAATTTATAACAAACAAGATATAGAAGTACATTGATGGTGTGGGGAGGGGCACAAAACTAATGAATACTCAAATCACCCTCTGGGACTGACTCCAAACCCTCTTATTCACTTGTGCACAAGGCTAGGCTAATACCTGAATAATGAGAAGGCCTGTTTCTTGTACTCATTTGTAATTGAAAATTATCCTTTTTATCATGTGGGAAAATGAGAACTTGAAGTTTATGATTGATTAACCCATGTGTTTATGAAGGATTATACAATGCCCTCATCCACTCCCCTTTATGCACTTTTATTTGACTATTTCATATTGATGGATGATTCAAGTTCAATAATCTGGGCTTCTGTGTGTAATGTCTCTTAACCTCATACATTGAGTTTACCTGTAGAATATAGTGTGCTAAACTAGTAGCTATTGTACTTCTCTATCTTTTCATATATTTAATCATTTTCTCAATTATGTACATACTGTCTTCATTTCTAGGCTGCTAGGACAGAAATAAATGGATTGGCTTAACAACAAATTTACTGAATCATGGTTTCAGAGGCTAGAAGCCTTACTTTTTCTCCAAAGACCTGTGGTGTTCTGCCATTCATTAATCTTTGGCATTCCTTGGCTTTCCTATCACATGGTTATGTCCTCTCTTTTCTCTCTTGTTTTCTAATTATGTTCAGCTTCTCCTCCTCGACGGCCTTCTCTTCATAGTCTCCAGTATTAGGAGTAAGGCTGAATCTTAATCAGTTGGGTGACAACTTAGCTAAAAATAACATCTTCAAAAGGTCCAATGGCAAACATTTTAGAACTAATTAGTAAATTTAGGATGGTCACAGTGTACAAATTAAAACTCAACTTCTGTATACTGGCAATTAACATGTAAAAAACACAAGAATCATTTGCAGCCTATCACAATATATGATATAGGTATGATTTCAAATGATAAGAGAGGACCCATAGAAAACAGGAAGCCACTGTAGCTAGAAACCAAAAGCAATAAAACCCAAGACAAGAACCAACAGATACCAGCCATGTGTCTCCCTACCTGACAGAGGTGTCCTGGATTCAATATCTTCCAAAGGTCCAGTCCATTCCTCAGGAATGGATTAGGATTAAGAACATATTTTTAAGGGGTATATATTCCAACCTGCTACAGATACTTATAGCAGTTATTTTACATTGTTTTTAAAAAATCCATTCTCAAGATATGTCTGTATCTGATGATTTCTTTTTTTCTATTGATTATTCATCTAATTCACTGATGGTTTGGAAAGGTCAAGATCATATTTTTTGTTGTACATCAGTGTTAAATAATCAGGCAGAGATTGAAGATGATGTCAATTTCCCCAAAGAAGTTGGCTATTGCCTCTCTTAGGCAGAGTAAGGCAGGGTTTATGACTTTTTTCCTCTCAGGAACTGGAGTGTACTTTGGCTTGACTGCAGCTTTGAATGCACTCAATCTTAATCTACTGTAACATCATTTGCCTCTTGAATTTATTGCAGGCATATTCCTGTCATTGGATGTTATCTCCACAGAATCATGGAACTACAGGAGATATGATGCTGCTTTTCTTGTGCAGCCACCAGCTAATAGCATGCGGGGAAAATATCCCCAAATACATGATTCTCTAGATTTCAATCCAACCTCAATATGCCAACATTCCACATGTCCGTCTGCTTATTTTAATGCCTCTGTTAGTTGGAAGGTGTTATGCACCCCCAAAAGGCCATGTTTTTTTAAATTCAGTTTTATTGAGAGATATTCACATATCATACAGTCATCCATGGTGTACAATTAACTGCTAACAGTACCATCATATACTTGTGCATTCATCACCCCAATCTATTTTTTTAATTCAATTTTATTGGGATATATTCGCATACCATGCAGTCATATAAAGCATACATTCACTTGTTCGCAGTGCCATTGTATGGTTGTGAGTTCATCGCCGGAATTAATTTTTGAACATTTTCATTACCACACACACAAAAATAATATAAAAATTAAAGTGAATAAGAACAAAGTAAAAAAAAAAAAAAAAAAAAAAAAAAAAAAAAAAAAAAAAAAAAATTAATTGCATTCTCTTCAGACTGTTCTAATATATTATGTTCTACATGTTCTAGTCATCCTGTTTTTCATTTCCTTTTCTGTTTTCTGATATCTGTGTGAATTCCCATGTGACCTGTATTATGGAGTATAACCCCAGAGTAGTTTTGCAAAGGCTTCTTCAAAAGACTTGTGGGTATCATCAACCTGGGGCCAATTTTTATGTTAATTCCTCATTTGGCATTTCAGGGTCAGCAAAAAAGCATAAGTTTAGCTCCTTTATGTGTAAGATGCAGAACCAGGGATTTTGATTTTGCAAAAGAGACCGCTATTTTTGTTTTACCTTTTTTTTTTTCACTCAAGTCCCAGGTAGAGAAAGGTCCCTTGTTGTGTTATACTGGTAGATGGAGTTTTCCCTTAGTATGTTATTTCTGTCAATGGCATAGCCTTCAAGAGTCTGAGCTTACATATTGATCTTGGCTCCAAAGTCCCATCAGGTCCCAGGTCTCGTGTCTCGCCCCTCAGTGAGTTTTAAAATGCAACTCCTTGGCTACCGGGACTGAGATTCCCATAAATTGCATGGTGAGTTCGTGCACTTAGCACTCCAGGGTCAGTTACCTCTTCATTCATGACACATTTGTATTTATTTTTCATCTTTTAAACTTATTGGTGCATTTAAAAATGATGGCATTTTATTTATATATCTACAGCAGATATAATATAATAAGGTATTTTTTTTTGTTTTCATCAGTCATCCTGCTGGAATTATCCTATTTAATTTAACTGTTGTACATGGAAATTTAAGAGGTAGACCCGTTAATTCCTTCTTTCCATACTGGAATACAGACTGTTAAAACTTGGATAAGGGATTCCACACAGAAGCAAGGAACAAGAACTTGGGGAAATCATTTGCAAAATAGTTTGCAAATGATGTAAAATAGAAAAGTGTTAAAAAAAATGGGTTTATGCCACTGCCTTCACACTCAAAATGAGAAAAAATTGGAATCATTATTTTCACACATTTACATACATATTAATTTATACACATGGGATAGAAAAGTATACATTATTGGTTCAGCACTACTGTTTAATCTATTTAATTGCTTTCGAGTGTATAAAATAGGTGTTCTGTGATTTCATTTTACCATGTACCTAGAACACGCTTTTTTTAAAAAGTAAAATGAAAACACTATAAGAAATACTACATGCAAAAAAGGAATGGAAATCATTCTCTTCTTTTCATTATTTTAGTTACAATATTTTAAAACGTTAATATGATGTTACTCTCCTGCAATGTGGTGATTAGGGATGGTATGGAATCAGAATGATAAAGGAGGAGAGAATTATTTTTCTGGGATAGTTGACTTTCTGTCTTGCCTCCCCAGCTAGACAAAGGGATATATGTTCCAGATGAGATCTCAGTCATTTCTAGCGTCTCAATTCTTTGATTCTCTAATATTTTCTAACATCCTCTAACAACTTATGAAATTGTTTACATTAACATGACTTAGACTGTATTGCATTTTCTAAGAAAAAGGAAAAGTTAGTTCAAATTAGTGAATGGTCTGTTTCATAAAATGTTCTGACCTTTAAGTAATGAAGATGATGTGATTCTTGGTTCTTTTCTCTATTAGAGGAACTAGATTTCCACTGATCCATAGGCAAACTGTGACCTAATTCTCCTGCTGTACATATCTGACAAATGATTGTTTGGAGTTAAGGCACTGGAGCAAGCTAACTGGCCTATAAAACCTATCTTCCTGACCTCATTAACATGTATCTAACCCCAAAATATGCTCAGCTGTGACTTCCTGCACAACTTATGGTACAATAAGGAAGTCTGTGTGAATTAGATCATTCTCAGCAGACCAGGGAGAGCAGGAAGGCTCAAAATTACATTTGCTCCAAACAAATATTTCTTTACACTAATGACACCCAGACAACTACAAGTCACATGTCAAAGCAGCTGGGGTTGATATTTAGATGATGAGGCATAGCAGCAGTTAGCAGTCTGGACTGCCTTAGAAGAATCATTTGACTAACATCAGCATGATCCCATATGTATTGTCAGATTGCGTTTCAAACTCTTTTTTCAGATGTGTGTTCAAGACCAGACGATATGTCAAAAAAGTTGCCTATAAATTGGATGCTAGAAAATTAGAGATCTTTATAAATGGAAATTTATCATTAATATCCCTTGCCTCTAAAATAAAATTTGCCTATAATACTTAACATCTTTTACAAATGTTCTTATTTATTTTCTAAGCGCTCTTATAAATTCAATAAACAGTATAATTGTTCCTCTCTCATAGAGAAAATAATTTAAATTCCTTAAGTTGGCAAAACAATTGGAACCATCCAAATTTTCTAATAATTTCTAATGTAACAATGACAATTCTTAGCCAACAGTTCTCAAATGTTTTCACGGCACAGTCTGCAAGACCTAAAACAGCCTTGGCTCCTATTCATACAAATAGGCACATATACACACAAAACAAGTGACAAAGAGAGACAGAAAGTTATAATTCGAGAAGAAATCCTCCCAACACACACTCACACACCACTTGTCCTCCTGCAAAGAGATTAATTGGAAGTGGTAAGCGATGAGGGGTCTGGTAATGAAATGAGAAAAGGAAAAGCAATCTGTTTTGAAGAAGGAAGAACTGTCAGGCAATTTCATAAAAATACTGTACTTGGTTCCACTATGTAAAAATTAGTGCTTCCTAATGCCACATAAGGGAATACATGTTTGGGATTGTGTGTGTATGTATGTGTAATTACAAGAAATGATTCATATATTGTATATTGTTTTATTTTATTTTAACAGCATATCATGATCATCTTTCAATAAAATAATTGTTTACACTTTCATTTTTAATTGCTCATTTTTATTCTATTTTACTGATGTGGCATAATTTAATCACTCCTCTGTTGCCTGTTGCTAGCTATTTATTTCAGTTGTGTAGTAGTCATTTGCCTTTTTTTTTTTTTTTTTTGTCTGCCCAACTTCATTTCCTCTCCCCAATAACAACCTAATTTACAACTTCCATTAGGTAAATTCCTATTTTCCATTGTTCTAAGTCTTGAGAGAATAATTCTGGGTGACTGCCTTCTATTATAGAAGCCCCCTCAAAAAGAAATTACTTCTCCTGGTTCACATACAGCCATGCGTTTTCATGTGAACTAAAGAGGCTCTCTCCTGAGACTTAGAATTTTGAACTTTGAATCAAGTATAGGAAGAAAAGGTTAGAGGTTGATCATCCCAGCAGGGACAGTGTCCGCAATAATTGGGGACATCCCGACCAGGCTCTGTTATCTATGAAACAGTAACTGTGTATCTTGTGTCTTCCTTCTTGTCCCTCAAGAACTTCTTTGATAACTGCCTGTTCTTTAGCCTGTCAAATCAGCTTCCCATAATTCTGGGAATTCCCAGAGAGCTTCTTAATAAATAAACTTTTAGGAAAGTTAGTTCATTCCTGTGGTATTAACCAAGGATTAATATTATAAAAGCCTCTAACCAAAACTCTCATAGATACATTTTGCACTTATTCATTAATAATTTTTTAGCTAAAAGCTTAAAAAGGCTAAATCAAAGAGTATAAAAATTTTTATTTTATAAAATATTTTTATTTTTAAAATTTATTTTATATGTTAATATAGTGCCAAACTGCCTTCTAAAAATACATCATAGAGGTTAAGAATGCTAGCTAAATTCTTACTACCTGTGTAACCATTTGCAACTTATCTCTGGGCCTCAGTTTATTAGTTTAAATGTGGGATTAATCACAGCACCAACTGAACAGGGCTGTTGTGAGGGAAAAAATGAGAGTGCATATAAAGTTCAACACATAGTAAACTACCAAAAACTGTTAAGTTTTATTTTTATTGGGAAGAATGTACCAAATTAAACTCCACTGGCAAAGTCTAGGTGTATTCACTCATGCCTCCTCTGCTTTCATTTGGCTCTCTTGTCCCCCTTTATCTGTTCTCCTATGCCTGGTCTATGATTGAAATTCTTGGAAAGGACATTTTGCATAATCCTGGGTTTTATCTTGGTCCTCTCTTTACTCAACCTATTTTATACAATAGTTTGATTAAATTTGGAAACCTCTCAATATAGGATCATTATTTTTTTTCTAAGTTTTTAAGAAAAAATACATTTGCTGTATCAAGGAATACCGCTATAGTCATTATAGTTTAACAAATAAATTAAAACTGTGTCCAACTTCTTTAGCATTATTTTACTGTTTAATATAGTTTTGAAATAATTACATACACAGATGTGTGATATCATAATCTTTTCAGTGATTAGGGCTTCCGAAGATCTTAATCCAACTCTCATTTTAGAAGATGGTATAAAGTAAACTTAAAGAAAGAAGGCAGAAGTCAGACACTAAGAAATAATTCTGCATACAGCATTTTAAGAGAAAAAAAAGCAGAGCTGTGACTGAAGATATAAAGGGTGTAAGGGTTCCATAGCATAGAGTGGAAGTAGGAAATATATTTAAATGCACAAATTGAAAACAAGAATTTAGTTAGATGTAAAATAGGATCATTGAGAGAAAAGCTTTGGGAATTTCACGTACATTGTGTAACAGAGACATCTGCTGGTCACTATATATTTCACTGTTCAAACCCTCAAAATACATTTGTTCTTTCACTCTTTATATCCTATTCCTCCAGATAGTCTCTAATCCACTGAAAACTCACAGCATAAACACATATCAGAGAAAGATAGTAATTAAATCAACGAAGTATATTTTTCACTTTGAATCTGGGGGAAAATCTATGCTAGCAGCAAGGCAACTTTGCTAATATTATTTAAATATATATCAAATTAAACTTGCTTTATTTAATATGTTGCTAAAAGTTTGACTGAAGTACACCATACAAATCTCCTTAATCAGAAAATTGCACTAGTATATATTCTTTAAAATACAAAATAATACTATGGTTAATAACAAAGGAAAAAATTACAAAAATATATATAATGCCAAGTTAGAATGTTTGTCTTAGAAAAAGAATGTAGGCCCTGATTATCTAGCTATCTTCATTGTTTATGTTATAACATTATAAACCAATAAGAGAAACTTTTTTTTTTCTTTCACTGCTATTAGAGCTATATTTGAAAGGGGTCAGACATGAAGACTGACCAGCTGATTGTGGCTGATAAGTCAGTTTGACTCAATGAGAATGCATCCCTTTTTCTTAAGCAATTCAGATTAATAAAGATTCTACAAATAAGCATACTCTTGGCCCTCCCAATATAACTTGTATTTTCTTTAGCATCCTAAAATTTCATGTCTTTTAACAAAGATTTAAGAAATATTTCAAAAACCAAGAATTACAATCAGAATTTAAAATTGCATGTAGCATAAAATAATTCAGTAAGTTAGACATTGCATATAAGTAAATTAACAATGGGGGAAATGTAAAAAATGCCGGTTATAATCAATTAATTCATCAATTAACATGTGTTTATTAAAATTTTGTGTTCAATATTATGCTTAAGGGTATAGGGCAGAACTCTAAGGCAATCTGTTTTCAAGGAGCCCATATTCTAACTGGATAGACCACTTTATTTCACAGGAAATAACAGTGTACAAAAAAGGTCAGCATTTAATTATGGATTAATTATTGATGATGACCCAAAGTCAGGTAGAAGTTCCTGCAAGAGAATGGGTTAGTGAAGTCTAGTTAGGGAAATGTTCCTGGTGAAAATGAGCACTGAATGAACACATACATATTGAATTGGATTTGAGTAATCAGAAATCTCAGTGAAAGTTGTTTCAAGTAAAGGAAACAGCAGTGATATAACAAGGATGCAAAACATGGTAAGAAGTTCTTCATGGGCAATGAGTGGGTCTTGCTAAAGCAAAGAGGGTACCAAGGGAACAGTGAGAAATATCTGACCAGAAAGAGTGGGACCAGTTTTGGGAGATTCTCAAAAGCCTGGCAGTAAAGTTTAGATTTGCTGCATGAGGACATAAGAATGATGAGGTCTGATAAATTTAAAAAGTGACTTGATAAATTCACTGTTTAAGGATGATTAGTTTGGCAGCAACCTTCACCATAAGTGGTCCAATATGGATAGGCTCCACTTGAATTACTTTGCTAATAATTTTGGATTCAAACTTCAGCTACAAGCAAAGTGGTTCATATATAACTTGGTACCTTCTATACGATGATACAATTATTTAGTTGATACCAATGGCTATAATAAATGAAGCAGAAAACCAAGCAATACATTTAACTCTTACTGATGATCAACCTAGTAAATGAGACCCCCACAGCCACCTTCTTCTACCTTCCTTGCTTCATTCCCTGACTGGAGGAAAAGTATTGCTTAGAGAAATGAATAATAATCATTCTGCTTGTATTATTTAATCCTGTTAAGGAAAATGTAGGGGATTTTTCTGAAGTTTATACAAGACTCTAATGAGTATATATTAATCACAATAATAGGGATGATAAATAATAATATGTACTACTATTAATGAGTGCCTATTATTTAGCAGGCATAGAATATATTTTACCTCATTTCATCTTCACAGCACCCCTGCAAAGAAGGGATTGTGATCTCCATTTTTGCAGCTGGCTTGTCTGAGGCTCACAGGGTGTGGGAAAGGTCCCTCACATTGTGTATTGTGGAGGGAGGATGTGAAGCCAGGTCTGTCTGATGCCAAAGCCCATGCTCACTCACTATGTGATCCTACTCTGTCTCTCTGTTGAGGACACTGCTTAAAACATTGAAAGGATGCCTGTTTCCATAAAGTAAAGGTCAAAGTTAAAGGCCACACCAAACTACATCCAAATTACAGCATGCTAAAATGTTAGTGGACTGCTACTGCTGTTATCATAGAAAACATGGTTATTGATAGCAGGATCTGGCTAAGCAATCAAGTGGCAGAGTTCCAATTCATAATTTCAAAATTAATTCTAAGTACCCAAGGGTCATAATGAAGCCTGACATTGAATAGTAGACAACACAATAATTCTTCTAGTTTTCTGGTTTTAATTAACGTCTTAGTTTTGGGGGATATCATTCAGGCATATCTACATTCAGCCTATTTTTTAAAGTTCTTGAAATAAATTATTAACATTGAGATTTTCTAGCCTGCCTCTCATTTTGGCATGCTTTTTTCATATTATTGATTAGTATATCAAATAAAAGATTATTTGACAGGTAGCAAATAATCTTCAGTTTATAGTTTAAAAAAAAATAAGAGAGAAAGAAGATCAAGGGCTGCTAGCCATCTATGTGCACAGTTCTTCCCAAATTTCATAATAAGTTACAATAAAAAGAGAGAGGGAATGGGCTTGAGTCAATTGATTTTAATGGCAGAAAGTAAGGCATCTGATCATTCTCACTGAATCTAACTCACAAGTAGAAATTTACATCACAGAAGTCATCAGTAATTCAAAATACTACTTTCTCTGGGGCAGAGTTTTAATGTTGCAACATAAGAAAATTATAGAATTTACACTTAGGAAGAATTGAATATTAGATACATTGAAGGGACCTCTCACCAGGGGAAAAAAAGAAAGAGAGATTTAATAAAACAATGCATTCTAATCTTGGGAATTTGAGGAATAGCTCTAAGGGACTAAGAAGTAAAAAGATTTTGCTGAAGCTCAAGGGGAGAGACAAAAAAAAACCATCTAGAGTCATCAGGGCACATGCCAAGTCCATCATCCTAAAAACCTGGACTAGTAGCAAGATAGGAAAAATGACCCTGAGATTCATGGATTTAGCCAGGGGCCTTGAACAGAACTAAACATGTCCTAGATTGGTTGCCCTCATCAAGATGGATCAGCTCATAAGTTGCTTCTAATATTTATATACAGAATAAAGGGGACAGAAATAATCAACGAACTCCTGAGAAGAATAATGTGAAGGTACTTGCCTGGATAAACAGCACAATTTATTATAAAGTTATAACAATTAAAACAGTATTAAACCAATTGATTGGTAGAACAGAATAGAGAGCTCAGAAACAGAGCTGTGCATATGGAAACATCATATATGATAGAGATGGCATTGTAGAACATTACAGAAATTATGGACTATTCAATAAATGGTATTAGGTTAGTAAGCTATACATATGAGAAAATATGAAATAGGATTCTTACCACAAACCACACAAAAGCCAATTCCAGGTTTATTAAAAACCTCATCTGAAGCTAAAAAAAGAAATGAGGACATACTAGTGACATCAGATTAGTTCAGAGTTTTTAAATAATATATAAAAGGTACTAATTATAAAAGGTTGAAAACATTGACTACATTACATAATTAATAATTTATGTCATTAAAAGACAGTATAAAGATATTAGATAAGTCATAGAGATATTTCCAACACATATAACCTGCAAAATATCAGCATTCAAAACATATTTTAAAAAACTCATATAAATAGAAAGGAAAATAAAACATTAAAAGAAATAGACTAAACATATGAAAATATATTCAATCTTATTAACATTCAGAAAAATGCAAATAAATATAACAATGATACCTTAATTCTACACATTAGATTAAAGAATATTAACTGGTATTATAGTGCCTAGTGTTGACAAGCACGTGGCTCAATTAAAACTCTATATGGGGAGAAAGATGGCGGCATAGAGAGGTATGGAATTTAATTAGTCCTCTAGAGCAACTAGTAAATAACCAGGAACAACTAGTAAATAATCTGGAACAACTGTTGGGAGACATCCAGGAATGGACACACATTGTACACCAGCCTGGAATGGGTGGAGTGGCTGAGACTGCAGCACAGAATTGTAAGTAAAGCTCTGCAAACCCGGAACTGGCACCCCTCCTGCCTTGGACAGGGAAGGCCAAGCTGAAACACTGACAGGTGAAAAAAAAACAGGTTACAGGGAAAGTAACTCAACCAAGTTCCAATTGTGGTTTTAATTAACACATTTGGACTGCTGAATACAATCTACAAGCATGGAGCAGGAAGGGAAGCAGATTCTTTCCAGCAGGGAGGAGGCAAAGCTGACAGGAAAAACATACATAAATAAATAAAAACAGAGACTTTGGTGGAGATGGCTGACCTCTGAATACTAGAGGTAGCTATGGCCCAAGAAAACTGAAGGGTTGGAGACTGGCTCTGAAAAGGGACTTCTGCTCTTTTTCAATTTTTTTCTCTCATTCTGAGCAGCCCATTAGAGAAAATCTCAGGCATCTTCAATTCTGTGCTGACCCAGGCAACTGTGGAGTTAACAGAGCCAGAAAGACAAAGGAGGAATTCAAATGGAGAAGATAACTCCCTTAGGGGTGTATCTTCCCTAAGAAAAGGGGGGTGGGACTGGCTCAATGGCTGCCCTGTCTCAGAGTATTCAGACCTGGGAGAAAAAAAAACAAACAAGCAACAACTTAAGCTTGTCTTCTGAGACCCTGGGCCCCTTGCCAGGTCAGGATCCACTGTGAATTAAAGGGACCACACCTCTTTACAACAGTGGGGAGCTGTGGGCTGATGAGAAGCACCTGCTGGGCTGGATAGGGAAAGCACAGAGTCTAGAGACCTCATGGGAAAGCCTGTCAATCTTCTAGGACCCACCCTCAGGGAAACCTAATACTGACTACACAGCTTCTTCCTGAGATGTGAGCCCCTCTGGTCTGGGAAAATCTGATTGGGGCATTCAAGGAAACCAGATGCCTAGACAACAGAAAATGAAAAATCACACTAGGAAAAACAGAGATATGGCCCAGTCAAAGGAACAAACTTACACTTCAACTGAGATATAGGAATTGAAACAACTAATTATTAATCAAACAAATCTCCTAAATCAAATAAAAAATCAATCCAAAAATCAATTCAATGAGTTGGGGGAAGATATGGCAAAAAAAGATGAAGGATATAAAGAAGATATTGGGCAAATATAAGGAAGAAATCGTAAGTTTGAAAAAACAATTGGCAGAATTTACGGGAATGAAAAGCACAACAAAAGAGATGAAGGGCACAATGGTGACATACAGCAGCAGATTTCAAGAGGCAGAAGAAAAGATTCATGAACTGGAGAACAGGACATCTGAAACCCTACACACAAAAGAACAGATGGGGAAAAGAATGGAGAGATATGAGTGATGTCTCAGGGAACTGAGTGACAACATGAAGCGCATGAGTATACATGTCATGGGTGTCCTGGAAAGGGAAGGGAAGGGAAAAGGGGCAGAGGCAATAATGGAGGAAATAGTCACTGAAAATTTCCCATCCTTTATGAAAGACATAAAATTACAGATCCAAGAAGTGCAACAAACTCCAAACATAATAGATCTGAATAGACTTACACCAAGACACTTAATAATCAGATTGGTAAATGTCAAAGACAAAGAGAGAATTCTGGAAGCAAGCAAGAGAAAAGCAATCCTTCACACACAAGGGAAGATCAATAAGGCTATGTGTGGATTTCTCAGTAGAAACCATGGAGGTGAGAAGGCAGTGGTATAATATATTTAAGACACTAAAAGAGAAAAATAACCAACCAAGAATTTTATATCTGGCAAAACTGTCCTTTAAATATGAGGGAGAGTTTAAACTATTCTCAGACAAACAGACAATGAGAGAGTTTGTGAACAAGATACCTGCTCTACAGGAAATACTAAAGGGAGCACTACAGACAAGTAGGAAAAGACAGGAGAGAGGTTTGGAGCACAGTGTTGGAAGATGGTAGCACAATGATATAAGTACACTGAACAAAGATGACTGAGTATGGATGAAAGAGAAAGGTTAGGGGCATGGAGGACACAAGAAGGAAAGTTAGAAGATAAAGACGGGACTGTGTGGCTTAGTGAAACCTAGAACAGTCAATGATTGTGATAAAATGTACAAATAAGTTTTTGCATGAGGGAGAACAGACAAATGTCAACTTTGCAAGTTGTTAAAAAGGGGGTGGTATTGGGGGCAAAGCCACAATCAATGCAACTAGAGTCTATAGTTAACAGTAACATTGCAATATGCTTTCTTAATTGTAACAAAGGCAATACACCAAAGTTAAATGCCTATAAGAGGGAGACATAAGGGAAGGGTATAAGATTCTTGGCATTAGTGTTGTTGTCCGACTTTTTAAAGGTATTTTATTTTATTTTAACCTTTTGCAGCTTTTTTGTTGCCATTTTTTCTTTCTTTTTCTTTTGTCTTTTTACTTTTTTCACCACTTCCTCTTTGTTTGTGGCTGTATTTTATCTTATTTTTACTTTTTCTTTTATCCTTTTTATTACTGACCTTATTGCTGTATTTTATTTTTACTTTTTCTTTCATCCTTATTATTCTTTTGTTTCAATTCTTTCTTTGTTTTTTGAGTAATGAACAAGTGTAAGTGCTAATTATGGTGACGAATATACAACCATATGATGATACTGTAAATAATTGATTGTACACTGTGGATGACTGTATGGTATTTTAATATTTCCACATAAAATTGCAGGGAAAAAAATAAACAGAGGGACAAAAGTGCTGGAGAGAACTTGGAGAGAGACAGAGATGTATGTATTCACTGTTGGGGGGACGTAAAATGGTACAGCCTATCTGGAGGACAGTACAGTGTTCCTACAAGAAGCTAGGTATCTTGGGAAGACAGTTGCTGCAAAGGAGAGGCTAGGCCTCCCTATGGTTGTGCCTAAGAGCCTCCTCCCGAATGCCTCTTTGTTGCTCAGATGTGGCCCTGTCTCTCTAGCTAAGCCAACTTGAAAGGTGAAATCACTGCCCTCCCCCCTACGTGGGATCAGACACCCAGGGGAGTGAATCTCCCTGGCAACGTGGAATATGACTCCCGGGAAGGAATGTAGACCTGGCATCGTGGGACGCAGAACATCTTCTTGACCAAAAGGGGGATGTGAAAGGAAATGAAGTAAGCTTCAGTGGCAGAGAGATTCCAAAAGGAGCCGAGAGGTCACTCTGGTGGGCACTCTTATGCACACTTTAGACAACCCTTTTTAGGTTCTAAAGAATTGGGGTAGCTGGTGGTGGATACCTGAAACTATCAAACTACAACCCAGAACCCATGAATCTCGAAGACAGTTGTATAAAAATGTAGCTTATGAGGGGTGACAATGGGATTGGGAAAGCCATAAGGACCACACTCCACTTTGTCTAGTTTATGGATGGATGAGTAGAAAAATAGGGGAAGGAAACAAACAGACAAAGGTACCCAGTGTTCTTTTTTACTTCAATTGCTCTTTTTCACTCTAATTATTATTCTTGTTATTTTTGTGTGTGTGCTAATGAAGGTGTCAGGGATTGATTTGGGTGATGAATGTACCACTATGTAATGGTACTGTAAACAATCGAAAGTATGATTTGTTTTGTATGACTGCATGGTATGTGAATATATCTCAATAAAATGAAGATTAAAAAAAAAAAAAAAGAAGCTAGGTATGTGTGGGTTTCAAGGTCCTGCAACCTCAGTATGGGGTATATACTTGGAAGATCAGAGAGCAGGGACACGAATGGACATTTACACACCGGTATATATATAGCAGCAGTATTCACTATCTGCAATAGACGGAGGTGGCCTAAGAGTACACTGACTGATGAACAGAATGGTGAACTGTAGTGTTTGCATACAATAGAATATTGAGCATCTACAAGAACAAATGAAGCTGTGAGACACACAACTAGGTGAATGGATCTTGAGTACAACATTTTGAGTGAAGCACACCAGAAATGAGAGGACAAACAATATAATGCCTCACTAATATGGACTAACTATAATGTGTAAACTCTGAGAACTGAATCTTAGAGCACAGCTAATCAGGGAAATGCTTATTGTAATGGTCCCCAGATTGTAAGCTCTTAAAGCAGTCACTACTATTCCTGAGTTGTAATGGTTATCTCTAAACCCTGAGATGTTGAGTTCCTTGTGTATAGTCTGGTCAGTCTCTGGAACTTTGGGTATCTGTGTGACACATGAGACTCAGAGCTAGAATTTGGCAGCTATGAATGTCAGTATTACCCCATACGGCAACTATTTAAAGAGCTGAAAAGAATTCAGACCTTAATTAGAGATATGAATGAAGAGGATCTGGTGAGGACTAAGGCAAACCAGGCCCAAGGGTAAAGGACCATACTGACTGGGTTTTAAAACTACAACTTACGTGCGAGATGAAGGGAGGAGATGTTTATCTGGTGCAGGATTTATATTTTCTGTAGCACACCAGATAATTTAACTTGTATGATCAGTTTGCTTGAACACTCAGTTACATGGAGCTTTGAATAGGAAATGGGATTTGGTGAGTTTGTACAGGCTGGGGTGAAAACCCAATACATCCCAGAGTGACATGAGCAAAGAGTGTAAGTGTATTTGTGGGGTCCCCTGAGGAACTGGGAAGAAATGCAGAAGCATTGGACTTCCCCACATGGGCTATTGCTGATTTTCCCACAAATATTGAGGACTGCCAATTTGGTGGGTCAAGCTCTTGAACTGGGGGATTTCTCCTGTGAGGCTAGTTGCTGCAAGGGAGAGGCTAAGCCCACTTATAATTGTGCCTAGGAACTGCTGCCCCCACTCCCCACCCCCAAGAGCTTTTCTGTTGCTCAGATGTGGCCCCCTCTCTCACTAAGCCCACTCGGCAGGTGAACTCACTGCCCTCCTCCCTACATCGGATGTGATTCCCAGGGATGTGAACCCCCCTGGCAATGTGGGAAATGACTCTTGGAGATGAGCTTTGACCCAGCCCTGTGGGATTGAGAGGATCTTCTTGACCAAAATGGGGAAGAGAGATGAAACAAAATAAAGTTCCAGTGGCTGAAAGATTTCAAATGGAGTTGAGAGGTCACTCTGGAGGGTATTCTTATGTGCTGTATAGATATCAACTTTTAGTCTAGTTTGTTAGAATGGCTAGAGGGAAATACCTGAAGTTGTCAAATTGCAATCTAGTGAACTTGATTCTTGAAGATGACTGTATAACTATGAAGATTGCATAGTGTGACTGGGTGACTGTGAAAACCTTGTGGCTTGCGCTTCCTCTATTCAGCGTATGGACAGATGAGTGGAAAAATGGGGACGAAAATCAGATGAAGAATAGGGTGGGATGGAGGGGATGGAAAGATTTAGGGGTTCTTTTTTGTTTTTATTTTTATTTTAGAGTAAGAAAAAGGTTCAAAAATTGATTCTGGTGATTGCACAACTGTATGACGATGCTGTGAATAATTAATTGTACACTAGGGATGACTGTAGGGTGTGTCAATATATCTCAATTAAAACTGTATTTCAAAAAAAGTAAATGAACAATGTGGGGAGGAGGGGAATGGGATGTTTGGGATGTTCTTTTTTATTTTAATTTTTATTTTACTTTTTGGAGTAATGAAAATATTCAAAGTTTGATTGTGGTGATGAAAGCATAACTATATGATGATACTGTGAACAACTGATTGTACACTTTGAATATTGTATGTTATGTGATTATATCTCAATAAAATTGCATAAAAAAACAAAAAACAAACAAAAAAGAAAAAACTCTATAAGATGTTAAAGGAAATAGCTGAAGTTGTGGAATTGTGACCCATGACATTCTTTGAAATTTGCTCTCTAACTACTTGTTAAATTGTACTTTGAAAGTTATCAGTTATGTATATATGTTAAAGTTCACAATTAAAAATGCATTAAAAAAAACTCTATATGATTTTGGTAGGAGCATAAAGTTGGTTAAACCACTCTGGAAAACTATTTGGCATTATTTTTCCAAGCTGAACATTCATTCATTCCATGAAACAGCAATTCTTCTACTGCTAAAACATGGAAAAACACTTTTACAATGACATCAGTACAAACATTCAAGAATGAGCACAGCAATATTAATAATAAAAAACCTGGAAACAACTGAAATGTCTATCAACTGGAAAATGGATGAAAAAATTTTGGATTTTTTACATAATAGACTATGACACCAAAATGAAGGATATATAGATACACAAAACAATTTACAAAGTTGAAAGAATTTGCAGATGTCTAAATTGGTGGGTACCTTTCCACTGTGTCAATTTAATCTGGAATTCCATGTCCCAGAATCTCCTTTCCTGTGTGATTTCAAGTTAAGGTTGCTACAAGAGAGATATCCTAAAATTCGGAAAGTGGGAGTAAAAGGGATGGGGAAGGTTTAAACTCTCAGAACATCATTACTGTGCATGCATGGTTGCAGCTCACACTCGTTGCCACATGATCTGCTGGCTCTCCTTACTGGCCTAGGGCACAGCCAGGCCTGCAACACCTCCAAATCCCTCTTTTTTCAACTTCTCTGAACTCTGACCAGATGTGGTTCAGCTCTCTGGTGACGGGAGTTATCTTATTCTTTATGTCATATGCAACATCAAGACTGGAGACTGTAGGAGACAGGTTCCCAGTTTGTCCTTGGTCTCTCCCACTTCATGTTCAACTTTGTGTCTAGACTTGACCCTGCTGACTTCAAGCTGAGGGAGGCAAAACAAAAGACCTATACATACTGCCTAATCAGTTCCACGTTGGATTAAATTCTAATCCATATGATAAATCCCTTATTCTCTACACTGATGCTCATATGGGTTCTGCTTCCCTGAGCATACCCTAACTGATACAGTCTGATGTCACTTTTAGATAGCTCAAAAATAAAACAAAATTTATTGCCTAGGTGTGCATCATATATCATTACATATTTTTTTTAAAAAAAGAAAGGAAATGCTTAAACACAAAACTTTCCTCTGGAAGGGAGGCAAGAATAGGACTAGGACTGATAAAGGAATACATGGGTAGATTCAGTGGTGTTAATAATATTGGTGAAGTTCTTAAGGTGGGAGGGTATTAATAGGTGTTCACCTTGTTATTATGCTTCACTATGTACTCATAAGTTATAAGGTTAAATATATATATATATATATTACTGTGTATGTAATAAATATTATGTAAGAATTAGAGTAATAAATCACTAAGAGGGACATGAAAATAAAATGTAACCCAACACAGGGAAGAAGGTAGCCTCTAGAAGAGAAGGTGCACCAATTTGCCCAATCTAGCCCTAGAAAAAACTCCATCCTAGAGTCAGCAGACCAGGGAACAATCCACAGGGTAGTTGGAAGACTTCAGGAGTGGAGCATGCCATTACAGTACTCTAGGTGTATAGCAAAACAGCTTGTCGGTCACATGTGCTGAAGTTGCAACTGGTGAGGACTGGTTTTGACCACGTTGCAGCAGGTTCCTAACATGGGTCTCACGGTCAAAGAAAGCAATGGAGTAGTATCACCTTATAACTCTGCTCTACCACCGTTCAAATGAAAATAAAAATTCTTCCACACGTTTGCAGGGAACTCTGTCATGATTTTTTCTCACTGCAGAACAGAAACCAACTATCATTATTTGAAGACGATAGCTATGCAAGTCAAGTGAGAATCTATTAACAAGCTTAAATGCATCAAAAATCAAGATTCTTAAGAGTTTTTAATTGACAATGCAATTCTAAAAAGCAAAGATCTCATCACAAAAATTAACACAAGCTATAGAATACCTTGGAATAATTTTAAACAAGAATGTGCAAGACTTATTTGAGGAAAACTATTATACTGCACCACAGGACATAGAAGTTCTCATTAAATGCAGAAATTATACCTGGTTCCTAGATGGGAAAACTCATTATTGTAAAGATGTCACTTCTTCTCAATTCAATACATAAAGTTAAAGTTTTAATCAAAATTCCAATGGGACTTTTTGGAGAAAATGGAACAAGTTGAATATTAAATCCCTGTTAAAAAGTAACTCAATGAAAATAGACATGAAATTAGTAAAATGAAGATAATAAGAATACATTTGTCTGACCAAATATAAATATTTATGATAAAGTTTCATATAATAAAAGAGTATGTTACTGGCCCTGACAATCAGATTAATGAAACATAATAGTCAAGCAAACTCATGTATCATGGGTTGAATTTGGTTCCCCAAAAGATATGTAGAAGTGCCAATCCTCAGTACCTTAGAATGTGACTTTTTTTGGCAATAGGTTCATTCCAGATAGAATTAGACAAATTAAAATGACTTCACACTGGAATGGGAAGGCATTTAATTCACTCTGACTGGTGTCACTATAAGAAGGGAAATATGCCACAGATAGACACAGAGAAGAGAAGAGAAGGTGGCCATGTGACGACAGAGGCAGAGACAGAGTTACACCACAAGCCAAGGAACGTGAAGTCTTGCCAGCCACTACAAGAATCCAAGGAGGCATGGAACAGATTCTTGCGTACAAACTGAGAGGCAGCACAGCCCTTCTGATGCTTTGATTTTAGACTTGTAGCCTCCAGAATTGTGAGTCAATAAATTTCCATTGTTTTAAACCATTCAGTTTGTGGTAGTTTGTTTCAGCAGTCCTAGAAAACTAATCTACCATGTACATATGGAAATTTCATATATGGTAAATGAAGTATTGCATACCAGTGAGGAAAGGACAGCTAACTCAGTAATGCTATTTTAACAACTGCCTATAGATTCATGAATAAAGTGGAAATCAATTTCACAACACACATTATAATAAATTTATGCTAAATGTAAGGTTTGAACAGAGAAATAAAGCTATAAATATATAAGAAAAAAATGAGGCAGCATTTTAAAACCCTTATTTGGGAAGTCCTTTCAATGCATGACACTAACCTTAGAAATCACAAAGGAAAAGACATAGTGATATAAAAATTGAAAGCTTCAAAATGAGAAAAATGGCATAAATAAAATAAAAACAAATGATATACTGTCAAAAATAACTACAACATAAATCTGACAAGGTTTAGATGGGAATAATCAATAATAAGTGCCTACAAAACAATAATTAAAGATGAACAGTTTGTGGATAAAAGATATGAACAAACATCTCACTAAAAAAAAGTATAAATGGATTATAAACACTAACAAAGATTTTTAACATCAGTAATAAATATAGAAATGCAAAAATAAAACAACTATAATATAATCCCACCACACACATCAGCCTGGCAAATACTGATTACATTCATCAATAGCAAAGAGGCAGGAGGGCAGGACACACACACAATTATATACAGTAGCATAAATTGGCATAGCCTTTTATAGGGCAAATTAGCAATAGCTGTCAAAATTTTGAATGTGTATAGCTTTTAACTCCTAAGAATTCATACACAGATATAAATTTACAAAGAGCAAAGACAGATGTGGAGGGATTTAATTGCAGCATTATGATAGCAAAAAGCTAGAAATAACCCAAGTATCCAAGAAGAGGGATTGTTTAAATAAATTGCACTATGTATCTTCATACAATGTAAGATTATGGAACTATTAGACTCAAACAGAATTAACATGGAAAGACATCCACAGAATATTGTTAAAGAAAATAAGCAAGTCACAGAATAATATATAGCATACGAGCACATCTGTCAATAAAATGTATAGCTATGTTATATATGTCTATGGAGAGACAAAAATTTGCCAAAACACCACCATGTTGTGCACTTGGATTGTCTGAAGGAGCAAGACTTTTCTTCTTAATTTCACACACTAGTCACTGTTTAAAATTTTACAAGTTATATAAAGAAAATGCTTTCATCTGGCCTAAAATTTAGACAAAAAAAAATCATATAAAAAGCAGAAATCTAGGGCACCAGTATATGTCAACTACTCCTCTGAGCTCATCAGCTCCATGAATAATAAATAATTGCCAACAGTTGAAATTCTTAAAGTAGATGGCTCTGAAAAAAAACCTAAAACATCCCCTGGAATACTGCAAAAGAAACTTTTTTAGGAAAAGACACAACTAATTTTGCTAAAAATATATTTAAAAGATTCCTAAAGTTATCTGTAGACTGTATTGCATACATTATTTTCTTTATAGAAATTTCAGTCCATTATGAATTAAATCTCTCTCCTTCATTACAGTAAAACTTCAATAAGTGGGAAAATCTATATAAGTAAAGATATAAGTAATACCCTAAAATCCCACATTCCACCACTGTAAATCTTTTTTTTTTTAAAGCAGTTATTGCACTTCAAATTATATGACTATTTCTGCAACTAGTTGTTAAACATATGAGCTTTTCCATAGGCTATAATCTCCCTGAGTGCAGGAACTTTTTCATACTCATTTCTTACTATATTGACAGTGCAAAATAAATATTTGTGAAAAGAAGAAAGGGAGGGAAGAAGGAAGGAAGGAGAGGGAAAAGAGGGATAGGAATCACCACATTTTAGAAGAAAAGTGCATGTCCAACACCTTCTCTGCTAATAATAGACAGTCATGTAATCACCATGGCACAGTTGGTCCTATAACCCTTCTCTAATAGCTGGCTCAGAATTATTTCTGCTCTAGCAGAGAACAGATCCTATTCTGTTTCAAGTTAGTGGATTTCATCCCAATTTTGAACGAAAGTAGTTATCTTGATTGTTCTGGTTTGCTAATGCTGCCGGAATGCAAAACACCAGAAATAGATTGGCTTTTATAAAAGGGGGTTTATTTGGTTACACAGTTTGTCTTGAGGCCATAAAGTGTCCAAGGTAACACATAAACAATTGGGTACCTTCACTGGAGGATGGCCAATGGTGTCCGGAAAACCTCTGTTAGCTGGGAAGGCACATGGCTGGTGTCTGTTCCAGAGTTCTGGTTTCAAAATGGCTTTCTCCCAGGACATTCCTCACCAGGCTTCAGCTCCTCAAAAATGTCACTCTTAGTTGCTCTTGGGGGGTTTGTTCTCTCTTAGCTTCTCCAGAACAAAAGTCTGCTTTCAAAGGTGGTCCCCAAAATGTCTCTGTAAGCTGAAGCTCCTCTCTCAGCTCCTGTGCATTCTTCAAAGTGTCCCTCTTGGCTGTAGCAAGCTCACTCCTTCTGTCTGAGCTTATATAGTCCTCTAGTAAACCAATCAAGGCACTCGCTGAATGGGCAGAGCCATGCCTCCATAGAAATTATCCAATCAGAGTTACCACCTACAGTTGGGTGGGTCACATCTCCATGGACACAACCTAATCCAAAGGTTCCAACTTAATCAACACTAATACGTCTGCCCCCACAAGACTGTACCAAAGAACATGGCTTTTTTCTGGGGGACACAATACATACAAACAGGCTTTTTAATCTGACAGATCTAGTTTTAATTCTTACTCCACTAACCCTCTAAATCTCAACTTCTTTGTAAAAAGGCATTAGCCCTCCTCAAAATTTACCTTTAGAAATAAAGTTTAGAATACATATAAAGCAATTATTATAGAATTAAATAAATGGTTTTTATTTTATTTTATGCCTTTTTCATCATTTAAATAAACCATTCAGCAAATCACCCATTACTTACAACTCTTAGCACATAGTAATAAATAGTACAATTAGACATAAAGATAGCATATATGCCACACTCCCATAACCCAAACTGAAACATAGCTCTATGTCCCCCAAAAGTCTGAATGTGACCTAAGAATTCTTCTCATCGCAGTATTTACCCTGCCTAGGACCAATAAAATTAATAAACAAGTTAAATCTACCCACCTACTTCAGCCACTGAGTAGAATGTAAAATGTAGGGGCATGCAATCACCCCAAACTGTAAGAAATAGAAAATAAATGAATACATTCAAAAGTTTAGTTTTAGGTGGGTTCCTTTGACTGCCATCTTTGCCATGTGTTCTCATAAGACATTTAGAATCAAGACATTTAGATTCCTGGCTAAGAGACAAAAACAGAATCGTCCCATTTCTCAATGAATTCGAATGAAAACTGGCAATAAAATCAGGTACAACTCCAAGAGGAGACACTGGAGAGAACCAAGCTGGGTATATAAGGAATGGTGATGGCACACACATTGATTCTGTACCAATTTCACTAGCATCTTCAAGAGGAAAGAGTTCCCCTTTCTGAACAGCTGGACTTATTTCATTGAGGAAAAACCTGGCTTTTCTTTGCTTTTATGCTTCTGCATAAGTAAGTTGGTTCAGTAATAAATATGTGAGGCCTTTTGCTTGAAAAAAAAAAAAAAAACAGTTTAGCTTTAAAAGAAACCATAGTAATGGGGAAGAAAAGAGGACTGGATGAGCTACATTCAAATTTCCAGAGGGGGGTTATCTCTTCTTAGTTAAGATGAATTTCCTCATTGGGAATTTTGCCAAATATGGGAACAGACTGAAGGTCCAGCTTGACTTAGGCAGAGGGCCTCTACTAAGAGAAAGAGAAACTACCCAAGCTATTGGTGGCTAGTAGCACTGGAAGAGAAAGGCACTGGCACTGGAATTTAAAGGAGCACCAAACATGAGGCCTGTTTTTTTCCCATTGGTGATATGCTTAGTACTGGGTGGTTCAAGGCAGAGTGAAAGCTCCTGCAGTCTTGCAATTCTTAGGACACGAAGCCACACTACAAGGAGGGTCAGAAACAAACATACAACTTATCTCTCACTGGAAATATCTGAAAACAGAGTGGCAGTAAATTTAACTTAAATTGTAATCCAGACTGCACTAAATTCCTGACTGTACTAGGGTGGCTTTTCCCTTGGTCTATCTGTCTAACAGAGGAAAGGGAAAAATCCTCTTTGGGGGAAAATGACATCAACCTCAGACTCTATGTTTCTGGCATTTGAAAAAAAGGAGAAGGAGACACCTGAAGAGGCAGGAAAATGTGTTTGAAAATAAAGAGAAAAAAATCAGATGAAATAAACAGACCCTCAGATGGATGTCATTGGAATAAATAGATAAGTGCTTTAGAATGATTGTCATAAATATTTTAAATAAATAATGAAGGACAAAATAGAATAGATAATTTCAAAATATAATTGGAATCTTTATCAAATGGGACATTCTGGAACTGAAAACAATACAGTGCCTGAATTTAAGAACTCAAGAAATGGGTTTAACAGAAGAATGAACACAGTAGAAGATACTGTTAGTCAACAAAAAGAAAAATATCCAAACTCCAACACACAGAGAAAGAGGAACTGAAAGAACAGATTAATGAATATAGGATAAAAATAATATATTGCATAGCCTAGTGTTTAAAAGATGTGTAACTGGAATTTCAGAATGAAAGAAAAAGAGCAGAAACAATCTGAAATAATAACAGATGAGAATTTTTCCAAACCTGATGAAAGAGATCAACCAGTGATTCCAAAATCTCAGCCAACACCAAGAAGATAATTGCAAAGAAAACATATATGGCAAATTATATTCAAACTGCTACAAAACAAAGGGAAAGAAAAAAATTTACAACCAGGCAAAGAAAAAAGACATACCACCTTCAAAGGACAAAGAATGAGACTTACGGTTGACTTTCCAAGAGAACCTATAGAAGACAGAAGACAATGGGATGGCATATTTAAAGAGCTGAAAGAAAAATTAAAATTCCCAACTGAAAATTCTGTATCTAATAAAATATTTTTCAAAAATGAAGATGAAATAAAGATGTGTTTTCAGCTTCTCCTCCCCTCATGAGAGAATTTGATGCCAACAGACCAGTGCTATAAGATATATTAGGGATTTCTTCAGGCAGAAGGAAAACGGTTGCAAATGAAAGCATGAAAGGAATGAAGAGCACTGGAAAAGTTAAATAACTGGGTAAATTTAAAAAAACATTGATGGTTTATAATCATAGTAATGATTATGCCATGGGGAGTTTATAGCATATATGTACAATATAAGACAACAATATGTCAAGGGTATGATGAAGAGATGGAGTTAAAGTATTGTAAGGCTCTTGCATTTTTAAAGAAATGGTAAGTCAAGATACCTGCTAGAATTGCTAGGATAATCACAAGAGAATAAAAGTAAATGGGTTTAACTGAAAACAAAGTATATAAAATGGAATTTTAAAAATACTGATTAATAAAAAGGGAGGCCAGAAAGGAGAAATAAGGGGAAAAGGAAAAAATCAAACAAATTTTTAAATAAAGCAAGATGGTAGACTTAAACTCACCTAGCTCTGTTTATTAAATGTAAATCACTGAACTCCTCAAATAAAAAACAAACATTGTTACTTAATGCTTATGCATTAAACATAAGCCCAGCTATATTTTGGTTACAAAAGACCCTTTAAATATAAGGATACAGATGGGTGAAAAGTTAAAGGATGGAAAAAGGTATGCTAAGTAAATACTAACCAAAAGAAAGCTGGAGTTGCAACACTAATATGAAATACCTCAGGGCAGATCTAGTGTGAGGCCAAGTACACCCTGGGTTTGAATGACCATGAGACTGAGTGCCTCCTTAAAAGTGAGACACCTAGTTTGCAAATTTAAGGAGGCACTCACTCTCAGGGATGGGCAAGTGCAGAGTTGGCACCGAGTAACTGCTCCTTTAAATTCTGTGTCCTAGGCACCTTACTTTCCTCATCCTAATTCTGGTTGTGAAACACAAATTGCTAGAAATAAAAGGGATATTTCATAAAAATAGAAGGATGATATAACAATATTAAATTTTATCTGCCTAAAATAAAGCTTCAAAATATACAAGGGAAAAATGGCATAGCTAAGAGAGGCCAATCCATAATTATAAATGGGTATTTAAACAAGCAAATCTCAGTAATAGAACATGCAGACAAAAAAAAATATATATATATATATATATACATATACATATATATAGAGAGAGAGGCTGTGAATAACATCTAAATGATATTTACAATATACTACACCCAAAAACTACAAAATACACATTTTTTATACAAGCATGGAATTTACAAAAATACCTTCTGGATAATACAGAACGTCTCAACAAATTTCAAGGGATTAAAATCATACAGCATTTGTTTTCTGACTACAGTGGTACTATACTAGAAATCAGTAACAAAAAATTAACTGTAAAAATCCCCAAATGTTTTAAAATTAAGCAATATACTTCTGAATAACCAAAGGTTCAAAGACAGGGAAAAAAAAAAAGGAACTAAGAAAATTCAGTAAAATCAATCATAAGTTTAAATTAAAGTTATATGTGTGTTGAATGAACTTCAAATATATTCCTAATCTATTTACATCAAATGGATTATTCTAAACATTGTTCTTCACTTAATAATATAATTTAAAGATATATTAATAGTACAATATAAATGAAGTTCATTCTTTGTTTATAGTTGCATAGTACTCTACTTTGATAGAGCCATAAGTGGTTGATGGGGTAATTTCTAGTTATTCTTTGCAAGGAGTCCTATCTTGAGAAATTAAGATGTATACTTTTATAAGAATATCTGTAAAGTAGATTCCTAGTAGCAGAAAGTTTGGCAGGGCTTATATATGGCAGATTTTATAGTTTAAAATTAATTTTGTTGAGGTATAATTTGAATACAAAAAATGCAACCATCTTAAATGTACAATCTGGTTAGTTTGAAAAATATATATTCCCATATACTTACCACCTCAATCAAAATATGGAACATTTGTATCATCACGAAAAGTTCCCTTATGCCCCTTCCCAGTCAATCACTTCCCCCTCTCCCAGCACTCAGTGCTCTGCTTTCTGCAACTGTAGGCTAGATTTTTCTTTTCTTGAGTTTCCTGTAAATAGAATCATAGCATATAAACTAATTTGTATCTGTCTTCTTTTGCTCAGCTCAACATAATGAAGTTGTGTTTATCAGTAGTTAATTTTCTTCTATTGCTGAGTAGTATTCCCTTGTGTGTACACAGCACACATATCCATTCACCTGCTGGTGGACATTTGGGTTGTTTCTATTTTCAGACAACTATGAATAAAGTGCTAAAATATTCATGTAGAAGTATTTTTGTGGACATACTTTCAAAAATGTGAGAAATTTCACAATACACAATTTGTTTATTCATCTGTTGATGGATATACTTTTGTCCAGTTTGATGCTATTATGAACAAAACTGCTACATTCTTGTACAATTTTTCGTGAACATATTTTTATTTCTTGTGGCTAAATATCAAGTGGAATTGCTGGGATATAGCAAGCACATGTTTAACTTTATAAGAAACTGTCAAATTATTTTACAAAGTTATTGTTCCATTTTAGATTCCCAATAATGATAGAAGAAACTCAGTTACTTGACATCTACCAACACTGGTGAGCCATTTTTTTAATGTTAATAATTCTAGTGGATGTGTAGTGGTTTTACTTTGTACTTCCCTGATAACTAATGATGCTGAGCCTCTTTTCATTTGCTTATTGGCTATTAGTATATTTTCTTTTTTGAATTGTCTGTTAAAATATTTTGACCAATTTTTAATTAGTTTTTTATTATTGAGTATAAGAGTTATTTACATCCTTTAGATGCAAGTCCTTTGTGAGAAATATATATTGTAAATGATTTCTCTAAGTTTGTGACCTTCATGGTGTCTAAACATAGAAAATTTAAATTTGATGACATCCAAGTTAGCAATATTTTTCTTTTATGGTTCATGCTTTCTATGTTCAATCTAAGGAATCTTTGCTTACCACAAGGTCACAAATATTTTATTCCATGCTTCGTTCTACAAATTTTAAAGTTTTAGTTTTTATATTTAGGTCTCTAATGTCAAGTTAATTTGTGTGTACAGTGTGAGTTAAAAGTATCCAGTTACTCTGGAGATTTCTGGTGCTTTTCTGCATAGCTCTCACCTCTCTAGAGCCCATCCTTGCAGCTTCCACCCTCCACAACCTCCCAGAACTCTAGTATCCATCTCCTCAATGCGTCAAGAAAATTGTACTCTACTTAGGGCTTCTCCTTCTGCACTGATGCCTTAAATGTTTCTTAAAACAGAAATCCAGGATTATTATAACATTCACTTCATTTCTTTAACTTTTCTCAGGGTTCACAGTTCACCTCTGTCTATTTTCCAAGATCTGAAAATTAGTTTCACCTATTTTGTCCTGGTTTCCATTTCATTCTTGTTTCTCAATCGTGGCTGTTAATGGAATTCTATGTACTCTACATTTTCACTAATACTAAACTTTCAAAAGGTGCTCCACAACAGACCTATCATGAGAAATTGCTGACACACTCACCAGCACTGGTTACTATCATTTTTTAAATATTTTTCCAACTGGAAGGTAAAAATGATATGGTAGATTGAATTATGTACTCCAATTTTTAATTTTAATCCACATTACTGTGAGTGTGAACCCACTGTAAATGGGATCTCTTGAAGATGATATTTTGGTTAAGGTGTGGCCAACTGAAGCAGGGTGGGCTTTAATATGGATTACTGGAGTCCTTTATAAGTGGAAGAAATTCAGACATAGTAAGAGAAAGGCTCAGGGAAAAGCCAGAAGTCAACAAAACCGGGAAGAGAAAGAAGAGAACATCCATGTGATGCGAGGCACAGATACAAGCAAAGGAACTCCAAGGATTGCCAGCAGTAGGCAAGAGATTGTTACAGACTTTGGGGAGAAAGCACTGCTTTGCTGACACCTCAGTTTTGGACTTCTCCTAGCCTCAAAACTGTGAGACAACAACTTTCTATTGTTTAAGCAAACCATTGTGTGGTATCTGTCATAGGAGCCTGGAAAACTAAGACAATGAAATGTTGTTGTGATTTACATTTATTTCAATGGGATAAAGGTATACTTTATTTTAAAATGTATTGGTCATTTCAATTTTCTTTTGTTAATTGACTATTCATAACCTTTTTGATTATTCAATTGGTTAGAGATCATTACATATATATATATATTTTAAATTTTTATTGGGATTGTTCAGACACCATACAATTATCCAAAGATCCAAAGTGTACAATCAGTTGCCCCTGGTACCCTCATACAGCTGTGCATCCATCACCGCACTTAATTTTTGTTCAATTTTTAGAACCTTTTCATTACTCCAGACAAGAAATAAAGTGAAAGATGTAAAAAGAAAAAAAAAGAAAAGGAAACTCAAATCCTCCCATATCCCTAACCAACCGCCCTCAATTGTTGACTCGTAGTATTGGTATAGTACATTTGTTACTGTTTATGACAGAATGTTGAAATACTACTAACTGTAGTATATAGTTTGCAATAGGTATATATTTCTTCCCTATATGCCCCTCTATTATTAACTTCTAATTGTACTGTCATACATTTGTTCTGGTTCATGGAAGAGTTTTCTAATATTTGTACAGTTAATCATGGACACTGCCCACCAAAGGATTCAGTTTTATACATTCCCATCTTTTGACCTTCAACTTTCCATCTGGTGACATACATGACTCTGAGCTTCCCCTTTCCACCTCATTCACACGCCATTCGGCACTGTTAGTTATTCTCACATCTTGCTACCGACACCTCTGTTCATTTCCAAACATTTAAGTTCATCCTAGTTGAACATTCTGCTCATACTAAGCAATCACTCCCCATTCTTCAGCCTTGTCCTATATCTTGGTATCTTACATTTCATGTCTATGAGTTTACATACTATAAATAGTTCTTATCAGCGAGACCCTGCAATATTTGTCCTTATGTGTCTGGCTTATTTCACTCAGTATATTCCCCTTGAGGTTTTGTCATCAACCCATTTTTTTTTTAAAGAAGGTTTTGTTCACACCCCATAAATTCCATCCTAAGTAAACAATCGATGGTTCTCTGTATGGACACATATTTATGTGTTTACCACCTTCACCACTATCTATATAAGGGCATCTACATTTCTTCCACAAGGCAGGAGGAGAGTCAAAGAAGGCAGAGAGGCAAAAGAAAGAGGAAAAAAATGACAGCTAGGAAGTAGCAAAAGGAAAAGTAACCTTAAATCAAAGTAGAGTAAAGAGCCAGACACCACCACCAATGTCAAGTGTGTAACTGCCTCCCCTATCCCCCCCTCTTATCTGCATTTACCTTGGTATATCACCTTTGTTACATTAAAGGAAGCATAATACAATGATTCTGTTAGTTACAGTCCCTAGTTTAAGTTGACTGCATCCCTCCCCCAATGCCTCCCCATTTTTAACACCTTGCAAGGTTGAAATTTGCTTGTTCTCCCCCGTAAAAGAATATATTTGTACATTTTATCACAATTGTTGAACACTCTAGATTTCACCAAGTTACACAGTCCCAGTCTTTATCTTTCCTCCTTTCTTCTTGTGTCTCACATGCTCCCAACCTTCCTCTCTCAACCGTATTCATAGTTATCTTTGTTCAGTGTACTTACATTGCTGTGCTACCATCTCCTAAAACTGTGTTCCAAACCATGCACTCCTGTCTTCTCCTATCACTCTGTAGTGCTCCCTTTAGTATTTCCTGTAGAGCGAGTGTCTTGTTCACAAAGTCTCTCATTGTCTGTTTGTCAGAAAATATTTTGAGCTCTTCCTCATATTTGAGGGACAGCTTTGCTGGATATAGGATTCTTGGTTGGTGGTTTTTCTCTTCCAGTATCTTGAATATATCACTCCACTTCCTTCTTGCCTCCATGGTTTCTGCTGAGAGATCCGCACATAGTTGTGGAGAGCCGTCTCCCGGGACGGGCGTAGCGCATGCGCTGTAAACCTGCTCCAAAGTCCCCCCGCCCATCGAATGAGCCAAGATGGCGCCCATATCCTGCTTCCGCTTATGACGTGCACACTCACTATTCCTATCTGCCAATTGAGTGCATATGCGCGGCGCTAGATCATTGGTTATGAGTAGAGTACTTAAGAGTTTGCCCAAGCGAACCTCGGGGAGACAGCCCACTAGGAGCCGTACCTGACGGCCACATCGAGGCTGCTCTCCCGCGAGGCACTCTGCCCCGCGTGGAAACCTGTAACAGAGAATGTTTATCTAGCTTCAGTAAAAGACTTGCTCTCGCAACCGCCGTGTGGCTCGAGTCGTGACTTCCAGCCAGGTCAGTTTGCGTGGTCTGCATCTCTCTCTCTCTCATCCCTTGTTTCTCCCCTCGCCGGCCGGGGAACAGGGGTCGAGCGGGGCGGCGCCGGACAAGTGGTGGCCCGTACGGGGAACGCTCCTCCTCCTGCCTCGCTCTCGACGGTCCCTCTGTGAGGAGAGCAGCGCTGCGCATCGAGCTTACGGCGGACTTCCCGCGCCTGATCAACGCGAGAAGGTGAGTGCGTCTTATTACATGATAGTTAGGGCCCGTGGGTTTTCAGGTGACCCCGGGGGACTCGGAAGAGCTCTCCGAGTGACTGAAGTATAGTGCCGACTGCAATCATGGGGCAGTCCGGAAGTTCACCTCTCTTAGCTCCCTTAAAGAACCTTTTGAAACAACGGGGTATCTCGGTCAGGAAAAGCTCCCTTCAGCGTTTTCTTGATGATGTTGATACTTTTGCCCCTTGGTTTGCCTGCACCGGCAGCCTTAGCCTACCCTCTTGGATGAAGCTCGGTCGCGACATAGACCGAGCGCGCCAGACGGGCGTGTGTATGGACCCGATTCTAGTACCCATATGGGAGACCGTCCGTGCGGTCCTTGAACTAGAATCGGCTGCCGGCCTAAGCCCGTCCTCTGCCTTGCAAGAAGCACGGTGCGCGCTCCAAGAAACCCAGTCAGTTTCGTCAGCGGACGGCTCCTATAAGGGCAAACCGCCGGAGTCCAGTGACTCTGACTCAGAGTCAGATAGCGATACTGACGAGGAGGCGGAAGCATCCCCGCTAATTGAGTGGGAGGAGCCTCCCGCCACACCCGTGCGGCCTTCCGCCCCGCCAATGTCTACCGCTGCACCCCCAGGGACACCCCAGCTCCCAACTGACGCCTTGGGCGGTCCCACCAAAGGACCTCGCCGAGAGCTCCCTCTAGTGGCCATGCCCAGTAAATGTAATTATCCTTTGCTGCCAGACCCGGAAACCCCGATGGGCCGGTCAGGGGAGGGGCAACCTTTGCCGTACCCCCCGCCCGAGTACACAGGCCCTCAGGACCCTTTGCCATTAGGTAGTGGTGGGAGACATTTCTGGAGATGGAACCCTTTCACAACATTTAGACCTTTTGGCATGCTGGGTGGCTACCAGCCACTTGAGCCGCAGCCAGTCTCAGAAATGTACCCGGTTATTATCAATCCCCAAGGTGGCAATCAGCACGAATCATATGATTACAAACTATTGAGGGAATTGAGGCAGGCCGTCCATCAGTATGGCCCCAATGCCCCTTATACCTTGAACATGATCGAGAACCTCTCTGCTCTAAATCATACACCCGCAGATATTTTTCAGCTAGCCCGTGCTTGCTTGCCGTCAGGCCGATTCATAGATTGGAAAGCATGGTTTGAGGAGTTAGCTGAAGAGCAGGCCGCAAGGAATGCGGTGGGGAGACGTGGCGGGTGGAATGCTGACATGCTGTTGGGGAGAGGCGCCCATGCCCAGAACCAAACGGGTTTCCCACAAGAGGTCTACGCCCAGATCTTCCGCTGTTTTGTGGGTGCCTGGAAAAAGCTAACAGGTAAGGGAGAGGCTCAGGCCTCACTCAGCAATATACACCAAGGCCCCACAGAACCATTTGCGGATTTTGTAGCCAGGATGCAAACCGCAGCTGAGAGAATCTTCTCAGATCCAGGAGTAGCAGAGACTGTGGTTAAGCAAATGATTTTTGAGCAGTGCAACAAGGAGTGCAAAGTTATCCTGGCACAAAACAGAGCAAAAAATTTGACAGAGTGGGTCAGGCTCTGTAGAGATACTGGCAGCCCTTTAACTAATGCAGGTCTAGCTGCCATGCTAGCTAGCTCCCTACAGGTGGCTACAAAAGGCCCGAGAACCTTAGGGGCAAAGTCTAACGGGTGCTATGGCTGTGGCCAATCAGGGCACTTTAAGAGAGATTGTCCCAATAGACGTCAGCCCCCTGCCACTCAACGGTTTGGCGAACCAGGTGCAGTAACCAGGCCGTGTGGCCGTTGCCACAAAGGCCCTGACCCGGTGCTCAGCTGGGCCAGAGGCTCTGTTTGTGTTTTTCCCCAGGAACCAGGACGTCAACCAGTGTGGGTTCCGGAAAGACTGGTGAGAACCGTGACATCACCTGAAGAAGCCAAGGAACAGCTGTCAGAAACGCCAACGAATATACAACCTGAACCATTAGACCAAGCCTCCAACCCTGCTGATGATGGCGACGACCGACAAGACGATAATAGTAGGACTGACCACCCCGCGGTTGCCCAAAAAGAGGATCGGTAACTCTGTTCTTTGCTCTCCTATAGCAATCCTTCTAATCTGCCTTTTTCTTTTTTTAGTGGAACTGTGGTAGCGCAGGAGAGTGGTCTTTGGGGCCTGTGGCATCATCCCCCGACCCTGGCCCCATTCTCTGCTGGGTCTCCCGCCTCTCCTGTGTTTTTCACTCGTACCCTGTCTCTAGGTCTCCACCACCTGCCTTCTGACAGAAATATTTCCTCCACAAGCTTCAACGAGTCCTTCCCCCTCACCAATGACACACTGATCCTCTCTTTTGCTAACCTCTCTGTCAAGGTTGTCAACACCACAGTTGCGGCGAATGCTACTTGTGAAACTGGTAATGGCGAGTTAAGTAAGGGAGTCTTGCTTGAATTTCTTAACGTTACAGGGAAGAGCCGCCAGTCTTGTGAAGGGATCTTGAGTAAAAATGAGACTCAAAGGTGCCTTTTCCTTCCGGGGTTTGCTCCTACAGTCTGCAACCGTTCCAAAGACCCGGATGCCTCGCCGCCCCGCTATCCTAGTGTATCGCCCAAGTTATGTCTGGCTCCCCGTCAAGGCAACCGACTGGGTTGGCCCTGTTTCTCAAGTTGTTTCACTTAACAATATCCCCTTCTCTAAGTCTAGGCGTCCAAGAGGCATACCTTACCCGAGACGTGCTACGCCGCCACAATCAGATGCTGAACTTAAATTTCCAGGCCATTCAGAAACTCCTAGCGGAGATAGATGAACTTGGACTAGAAATAGATGGACTCTGGAGAGTTCTCCAGCAGACGTGTGATACCCGATGGTTATTCGGGAGGCTTTGTGTCACCCCGGTTAGGGTGAACTTGACAGAGGAGCAGCAAGATGTCGCCGAGTGGCTCAAGGACACTTATCTCCCCAACTTCACCAATCTCTCCGACCAAGTGAAATCCGACCTTCAGGGACTTGAGAACATTAGGAAATTGAAGCCTGTTAGTTTCGACCTTTCCACACTGGGCGAGACTGTAAAAAATCTGTGGGACCAAGTCACCTCTTGGTTCTCTTGGCCCAATTTGACTAATTGGATTCTCTTGATGGTGGGACCATTGGTGGGATTAGTCATTGTTAAATCTTTGCTAGAACGCCTGTTTCAAGCGCGGCAGTACCGTGTTACCACTATGATGGCTATGTCCTCCACCTTTGATACCCCCAACAGCGACCATTCTGATGGCCATACCCCATCCTGGCCGCCTCGGGCGGGGCACTCGGGAGCGAGGTTTGTAGCTAAGCGCGCAGCTGTGTCCCGGGTATAACGGGCGACGCCAGCAGTCATAATTTTTGTCTCAGGTAGGTCCCTAAGGCAGAGTCATAGTTGTGGCCAGACTTGACTCTAGCCAATGCATAGGGACGCCTAGTGACGCCTCCGACTCTGGTTAATGCTATCCCTGCCCCCGCCTTTGTCCCCCAGTTGCAAGGCAAAGCACTGCAGGGAGAGTCATGTTGTTTCCAGCTCACGGACTCTCCTGTCTCCATATGAGGTGAGCATTCTGGTCGGTGCTAGAGGCTCCGCCGCTAAATGGCTGAGACCTAGTCCAGACTCCCCAAAGCACCGGAACAAATTGTGAGCCATCTGGGTTCACGGGAGCACACTCATCACTGGGGACACTGGGTCGATATAAATAATAAAGGGGGAGATGTGGAGAGCCGTCTCCCGGGACGGGCGTAGCGCATGCGCTGTAAACCTGCTCCAAAGTCCCCCCGCCCATCGAATGAGCCAAGATGGCGCCCATATCCTGCTTCCGCTTATGACGTGCACACTCACTATTCCTATCTGCCAATTGAGTGCATATGCGCGGCGCTAGATCATTGGTTATGAGTAGAGTACTTAAGAGTTTGCCCAAGCGAACCTCGGGGAGACAGCCCACTAGGAGCCGTACCTGACGGCCACATCGAGGCTGCTCTCCCGCGAGGCACTCTGCCCCGCGTGGAAACCTGTAACAGAGAATGTTTATCTAGCTTCAGTAAAAGACTTGCTCTCGCAACCGCCGTGTGGCTCGAGTCGTGACTTCCAGCCAGGTCAGTTTGCATGGTCTGCATCTCTCTCTCTCTCATCCCTTGTTTCTCCCCTCGCCGGCCGGGGAACAGGGGTCGAGCGGGGCGGCGCCGGACACATAGTCTTATTAAGCTTCCTTTGTATGTGATGGATTGCTTTTCTCTTGCTGCTTTCAGGATTCTCTCTTTGTCTTTGACATTTGATAATCTGATTATTAAGTGTCTTGGCGCAGGCCTATTCAGATCTATTCTGTTTGGAGTATGCTGCACTTCTTGGATCTGTAATTTTATGTCTTTCATAAGAGATGGGAAATTTTCATTGATTATTTCCTCTATTATTGCCTCTGCCCCTTTTCCCTCCTCTTCTCCTTCTGAGACACCAATGATACGTACATTCTTGTACTTTGTTTCATCTTTAAGTTCCTGGAGACGTTGCTCACATTTTTTCATTCTTTTCTCCATCTGCTCCTTTGCGTGTAGGCTTTCAGGTGTTTTATTCTCCAGTTCCTGAGTGTTTTCTTCTGCCTCTTGAGATCTGCTGTTGCATGTTTCCGTTGTGTCTTTCATCTCTTGTGTTGTTCCTTTCATTTCCATAGATTCTACTGGTTGTTTTTGGAACTTTTGATTTCTGCCTTATGTATGCCCAGTGTTTTCTTTACAGCCTCTATCTGTTTTGCGAAGCCTTCTCTAAACTTTTTGAATTGATTTGGCATTAGTTGTTTAAATTCTGTATCTCAGTTGAAGTGTATGTTTGTTCCTTTAACTGGGCCATAGCTTCGTTTTTCTTGTGTAGGTTGTAGTTTTCTGTTGTCTAGGCATCTGACCTCCTAGGTCACCCCAATCAGGTTTTCCCAGACAAGAACAGGCTCAGGTCACAGAAGGAGGTAATATTCAGCATCTGGTTTCCCTGATGGTTTTTCTTAGAGGATTGATGCACCTGTGCTTTTCTGCCTGGCAGGTGCACCTGTCAGCCTGTCACCTCCTGTGTAAAAGAGTGTGGCCTGTGGCTCTCTTCCCCCAGGCTTTGGTGTCTGGTTCCGGAAGGGTGGGCAGTAGAGCTGGGCCCCTCCCTTTCCTCTTGGGAAGCTATGCATCCTCCAGAGAGGTCACTGCATATCAATAAGTTCTTTGTTTCTCTGACTCTGCTGATCAAAGTGTTTTGATTTTAAAATGGCTGAGGCTGTCTTTACCGCAAAGCGCTGTGGGATGAAAATGGCTGAGATTTTCTTCACAGAGAGAGAAAGGGACAGAAAAGCTCCCAGGTTCACCCGTCAGCCAGAGATAGCACCCGATCCTCTGGGCTCCCTGTCCTGAGACAGAAATATCCCCCAACTCTCCCAAGGTCAGTTGTCACCAAAAGCCTCTGTCTGCTTGCTGAGGATTCGCTGTCTGTATTGAGCAGTTAACATTAAAACCCCAGTTGGAGTTGGTCTGAGAGAGTGCCGCTCTCTAGCACCGCGAGGCTTTCATGAGGGAGAGGCTCTCGGCTCTCAGCATGGGTCTGCAGTTTTACTTACAGATTTTACGCTGCAATCTCAGGCATTCCTCCCAATTCAGGTTGGAGGATGATGAGTGGACAGTCATGTTTGTCTCCCCACAGTTATTCCAGGTTATTTACTAGTTTTTTGGTCATTTATGAATTGTTCCAGTGGGGGACTAACAGTCTTCCACTCCTCTCTATGCCGCCATCTTCAGAGATCATTATATTTTGAAGAAGCTCTCTAAAAGTAAGAAAGTTAGCCTCTTGTACATCATGTGTTTAGTATTTTTTTTCATTTTGCATTTGTCTTTTGGCTTCATATATATTTACATACTTAATTCTGTCCTCTAAACAATTTTAAACTTATAATCAAATTTATCTTTTTTTGTTTCATGTTGCTTTATTTGTTTCTAGGTTTTAAGTCTTAATTTGAAAGGCCTCTTCAGCACAAGTTAATGTACTTTTCAAATTAATGGTTTATCAATCTGGAATTTTGGGGGGTACTAAGATATACTAACCCTTTTCAATTTCAACATTTAATAACATTTATTAAATAATCCATTTCACCCCTCCCCTCATTTTGAATGCCACTTTCTTCTTTGGTCCATTTTCTATTTCCTTTGAAGTACAAAACTGTTTTAATTTTGGAGCTTTGTATTTTGTTTTAAAATCTATAAGGGCTATTCTCTCCTCACTAAATTCTTATTTTAAATATTACAGATGAAGTTTAGTGTCATTTTTGTAAGGTTATAAAATGTATTGCTGGTATTTTATTTGATATCTCATTGAATTAAAAAATATAAGAAGAACTGGCATCTTTAAAATAATCAAGATTCAACGGAGATATGGCTGAATACAGGAATGAGACAAAAAATGAATAAGAAGATTCTGAAACATCTTTTCAGAGCAAGTAACAAGGAAGCAAGTAAAGCCTCCTAGGGTTGTGTCAAAAGCACTCATGAGTCAGTTTTGAAGAGGATGCCAATGGCCAAATTTGGGAAAATCGAAGTATCAAGAAGGATAACTGCAATAGATTGCAACATATCTCAAGGATACTAAACAATAGGAACTGTAACAACAGCAAATTAATTGATCATCATTGGAATACGCTGGTGAGTAAATTGGTTATTTTTAAATAATAGAAAATAAAGGGAATGAATCAAAAAATTAATCCTGCCTTTTCTATATAAACTATATTACTGGGTAATCAAATAGCTTTTCCCTGAAGCTTTCTCTTACCATCTCTGAATTTCTTCCACTTATAAAGAACTCCAATAATCCATATTAAAGCTCACCCTGCTTCAGTTGGCCACACCTTAACCAAAAATATGATTTGTGCTGGTTTGAATATATCATGTCCCCCACAAAGTCATGATCTTTTAACCCAATCTTTTTTGGGTGGAACCTCTTGATTGAGTGTTTCCATGGAGATGTGACTCACCCAACTGTGGGTAATACCTTTGATTAAATTATTTCCATGAAGGTATGGACCCAACCCACTCAGGGTGGGTATTGATTGGTTCACTAGATTACTTAAGAGAACTGGAGAGCTGACACAGATTCTTGCTGACTTCCTATTCTTGGAGATGTGGACAGAAGGATGTTTGGAGATGCTAAGCTGAGAGATGAAGCCCAGAGTTTGCCCTGGAAAGCTAAGAGAGGACACCCAGATGCTTAGAGAGAAACGCCGGAAGACAGAAGCCCAGAAACATTTTGGAGAAAACAATTTTGAAACACAACCCAGGAGCAAAGGATGTGCCTTCCTAGGTGACAGATGTGTTACAGACACCATTAGCCATTCTTCAGTGAAAGTATCCTCTTGTTGATGCCTTAGTTTGGACACTTTTATGGCCCAAGAACTGTAAATTTGTAACCTAATAAATCCCATTTGTAAAAACCAATCCATTTCTGATATTTTTGCATAACAGCAGCTCTAGCACACCGGAACACTCTTTATAAAGAATATATATATATATGCCAGCTAATAAACAAAGGAAAAACAAAAGAATATCATTATTTCACAATGATTAATGAAATAATGGACTTGGGAACTAATCATCAACAAAAAAAGAGGCAATCAGGCATTATTTGCCTCCTAAAGGAGGAACATATAATCAAAGTCAATTTACTTGATTTATTTTTTTATTGCAATTTGTCACCTTTATTTGGATTCCAGTTTGAAGGAACAAAGTGGGGAAATATATATACACATTTACGAAACAATTGAATACAGACTTGATTCTTAATAATAAGGAATTATTTTTAATATTTGGGTTTGAGGATATTATTGTGTTCATATATTTTTAAGGTCCTTATCTTTCAGAGATGTATTTAGAATATTTAAGGACAATATATCTCTGATTTGCTTTAAAATAATATGAGATGGGGAATAGGTGGGAACAAAAATAAAGCAAGATTGGCCACTAATTGATAATTATTCAGTCTGGGTGAGGTACATAGTAATTCATTCTCTCAACTTTTGTATATGCTTAACATTTTCTATAATAAATGTATTGTGTTTTCTTACTCAAGAATGTGTTATGCCTTTTCATTTACTTAAATTTCTTGTTCAATTATTGAAAGAGTTTGAAATCTTTCTTCTTTTTTTCTCAGATTTGCTTCATGTGATTTATCTTTTTCTTTGCTATTATTAATGGGATCTTTCCTTCATCACTTATTTCTAACTGGTTATAGTTTTCATACAGGCAAGTTACTGTATAGACTATTATTGTATGAGTCCTACTTAATTCTTATTGGTTCTCAAATATTTTAGTTAATTTTTCTATTGGTAAAATTATATAATGAAAAAGTGACGATAAATTTGTTGATCAATTTGCCTCTTTCTTCTTTCCCCAAATTTATACCTCCTATTTTATTCTCACATACTGACTGTTATTTAAGAGAAATATTAAATATTGGTTTGTAAATGGGCATTCTGATTTTACTGGAAATGATTCTAAATTTGGTACGGGTTTGTTATTTGGATATAAGGAAGTATCCATGTGTTCATATGCCTGTAATTAATTTTGTTATATGTTGTTTTACTCAGAAATGGATTTTTTTTACACAGTCTGGTTGTTTTCAGTCTATCCTATTTATATTTTTGGATATAGTAAAAATTGATCCAAATTGGTTACCTGGTATATTTTCTGATTGTAGTGCCTCCTTTGTTGATATATTTTGCTGTATGGATATTTAAAATTTAACTGTAAATGATACATATTGACACTCTTCTAAGGAAAACTGAAAACTGTTCACACATTTACTTCATTCCAACTATTCTTCTTTAACACAAATTCCTTTTTCTATATGTTTTATTATTTTTTTGGTCCTTTGGAAAGTTGCCTTCATGAACCTATTTAAGGTTCTGCTTCTTAATTTTTTCATTCTAGACAGTACCTATTAACTCCCTGTGAAGAAAAATGAAACAATCATTATATCCACATTTTCCACATTTCTATTCCAATCCCAGTGACTTGAGTTTTCTGTTCTTCATAACATTAGGATCAGAACATAGAACACAGAATTGGAAAAGGGAGGCAAAAAAAAGAGGGGGTCCCCTGAGAAGAAACTGAACTTCCTTTGCTGGCTCCGAATAAGGAGAAAGGGGGTCCTTGAGCTAAGGAATGTGAGTGACCTCTAAAAACTGGGAATGGCCCTTAGTTTACAGCCAGCAAGAAAATGGGAACCTCTATCCTACAACCCACAAGGAATTGAATTCTGCCAATAATCTAAATGAGTGAGCAGGAAACAGATTCTCCCCTAGAGTCTCCAGTAAAGAATGCAGGCCTACTGACACCTTGATTTTAGTCCAGTGAGACCTCTACTGGGCTTCTGACTTACAGACTTGTAAAACAGTAAATATGTGTTTAAGACACTAAATTTGTGGTAATTTTTCAAGGCAGTAATAGAACACTAACACAAACTTGTTAGCTCACTCTTAATTACTCCATTGGGATAAGGGCTTTCTAATCTGAAATTATGTAATATCTACTTATTTAACAAATCAGGATCCTATTAGCAAGGAGGATGGGTTGGGTAGTAGAAAGAACGGCAACCTCTAGCGCCTGCCACAAGTGACTAACTGTCCCTCCTGATCTGAGTTTACACCTCTAGTCCTCTCTTAAACCTCTACCTAATGCAGCTAGCCTTCTAGACCACAGATTATGCTTTGGTAATTCTGTGCTCTTGGTAATTCAGTTCTCTCCAACTGGAACACCTCCAGCCCAGTGCTTCCTATTACCCTATTAACCCATCTCCTGGCTCTCTCTTATTCTTCAAAATATTGCTCAGATATATTCTCTTCCACAAAGCCTTGTCTTCAAGATAAAATTATACAGATTTTACAATTCTATTTCTACCCCATGGCATACTTCATTAGGGTGTATACATATATGTGTTTACATTCTCCTTTGTTCCAGTGACTACCACTGTACTTAGCACACGCTAAGTGCTCAATAAATGTTTGTTAAAATGATCATTTTATCTAATAATTATCAGGAATTTAGTATTTGAATTATTCATTCTTCATAAGGGAATTTTACTGAATACTATTCAGTACAGGCACACACGGACTTTTATACTTTTCATTGTGAAAGATTTTTAAAATACAAAAACGTAGGGAGAATATTATAATGAATTCGCATTAACCATAAGTCAGTTTCAATAATGATTAATATTTACATACATATTTTTAAATCAGCTAGAAAGCCTGTAGAGGTTTCTTCCCAGGGCAGGCTGACCTGTTAACAACAGGATTTTTTTTTATATTTATATCTGAGAATACAGAGTTAGGTTCTCTAAGATCTTAGTACTCATGAACTTTACTGCAATAAACGACAAAACAACTCTCACAAGGAGCCATTAAGCACTGCCCGTGCCCAAGAGGTGAGAAAAATCGGCTCTTACAGGTAGAATATGAAAAACCTTTCTTAAAAGTCCTAAATGGCCATAACATTTTATAGGACTAGCCCATGAAAGCAACTGCAGCCACTTATGACTTAATTCAATAGCAAGCTAGAAATTTTTTGTTTTGTTTTGTTTTCGTTTTTGTTTTTGATGGCCAACTTCGGTGTTAGCAATAGAGAAAATGTGTCCCTGCACTCTCGATAAATCGCACCGACTGAAAGTTGCTTCAATTCATTTAGCCCTAAAACACAAGCAGAGGTCCGAAGATCTTCCTGGGGTTTCAGGGTTGTTCCCAACGCGCTGAGAACGGAGCCCGGCAGCAACAGGCCAGTCTCCATCAGCCAGAACCCGCTGGGATTCGTAGAGCACACACCCCCTTCCGCACCCTGCATCCGCATTGCGGCGGGGGTCTCCTGAAGGGAGGCCAGGGGGACTTCAGAGAACCATCTAGAATCTACATCCCAGACAACGCAGTACGCTTTAAAAGGAGGGAAAAGAACGAAAGAACAAAGGCTGGAACCCAGGGCCTGGCTGGGAACGTGACCAAAACCTAACAGTCCTCAACCTCCTCGGCACTCGGTCTGAGAATGAAAGCAGGCAGGAACTACATTTCCCAGAAGGACAAGAGACGAAGGCGGGGTTATTTTTACCTCAAGTTGACTCAGAGCGCTTGAGACTTGATTATGAACTCCACTCCTTCTCTATTACTCTCTTCCACCTCAGTCTGATTGGTTCGGCAGTGGTGTCACTGGCAGTGGTTGAATGGGTGCTCTCTGCCCCACGGCCTAACAGTAGTTGAAGTCCGTGCCCTGATCCGAGCCGTAGCTTCTCGGGTTATTTCAGCGCAAACGGACTACATTTCCCAGGTGTTGGCGGGGCTGCTGGGTGCGTGGGGGCGGAGCCTCACGTCTGGTACAGTCATCCTAATCTTCCGTGGGACTGTGATGGCCAGAGAAATGACGATCTTAGGTCAGTGACTCGGAGGTCCTTGTAGCTGTTGCGGGCGCCTGGGTTCTGGGGCGGCCAGGGTAGGCGGAGGTGGTTGTCGCACATACCGGCTCCCGCTGGTGCAGGGGGAGGGGCTCTGGGAAGATGTCTCAGAGGCGGTTTTTGGTTGTTGAGGGAGGCGAGGTGAGGGTGAGGGAATTGAGGCGGGGTGGACCCCTCTACGAGGGACCGGTCCGGTCCAAGCCCAGGTAAGATCGAGGGCGACTAGCTGGCTACCTCCTGCGGACATCGGATCTCGGGGTGCATTCTTTCCAAGATAACCTCTGTTTTGAATTGTTGGCTGAATTGGGGCCTTTGGGAGGCTGCGAGAGCATTCAGCTCGAGGACCCCTTTGTGGAGGAAGGGGGAGGGGCAGCAATAGCATCCCGAGACTCGTGGGATGCTGGATTTAGAGGGATCCAGGTCCCTTTGATGAATAGCCCGAAGCTTTTTCCACCAAACAGGGTGAGAATTACCGTCCTCAGCCGAGAAGTTGATGAAATGATTCTGATAATTGTGCCCATAGGAGGAAGAGGATAGTGGGGTTTGCACTCCTTTGGCTTACGTGTTGATGAAGATAAGCTAACGATTAGTAGCAGACTCCTGCGCGTTTATGTTTGGCGTCGTTTATAACTTGGGTAGGCACAGGTGTATTAAGAGCCTACTGAAACCAAATAACTGGAAGTTCAAAGTGACATCTTTCTGCGCTTATGTTTACCATTTGCATGGCATCTGTCCATGTTCTTTTTTTTTTTTTTTTAATCTTCAGTTATATTTGTTGAACATTTGCTCTTTGCTTTGGGGTTTTGGAAATGGGGGACAACAGTGAACTAAACCTGCCTTCAAGTGGCTTGCATTCATGTTCTATCAGTCTTACCTACTTTTATGTTTCTCCTCCCCTAAATATTACCTCTGCAAGAAGTATATCCTTAATTCATGTTTAAATATATGAAGAATTTAACTGTTATGTTAGGAAGTGAAGGTTTAATTCCTAAGCAACTTTCAAAATCAGTTTATATAATTAATCCAGTTTATCATTTTGAAAGGGAAGAAGTGAAAAGGGGATAAAGGATTTTAACCTTACAATAGCTAAGTTTTTGCTGTGGGAATTTTAATAACGGAGTTAACTTTTTTGCTAATGAAAACTAAAGCTATTTATAGCTATTTATAAATCCAAAGAATCCAACTGATTAAATCTAAAATTTGATTATGTCTAGGTTTTGCTCCAGATGAATGGCTTTTCTTGTCAGAATCAGCACAATTATTGAGCTGTGCTTACATTTTATTCTCTTATTCACCCATAAGTGAACTACAGCAAACAGCCACGGAATTTTATTGTTGCTGTTATTTCATTTTAATTGTATTGTATCCTGTGCTGTCATTATTAGTCCTGTAAAAATATTTTAAGCATTTATATTTTTTTTAACTTGTTCAAAGAATGGTATTGAAAGGACATTACTATACTAATTTAGCATTTTGTACAGTTTTGATAAGATGTCTTCTATTTTGCCTGTATTTCAGGATCAGCTGTTTTGACTCTCCTGCTGGCTGGCTATTTGGCACAACAGTATCTACCATTGCCTACTCCTAAAGTGATTGGCATTGACCTTGGGACCACCTACTGTTCCGTTGGGGTGTTTTTTCCTGGTACAGGAAAAGTTAAGGTCATTCCAGATGAAAATGGGCATAACAGCATACCTAGCATGGTGTCCTTTACTGATGATGATGTGTATGTGGGATATGAAAGCTTAGAGCTGGCAGATTCAAATCCTCAGAACACTATATATGATGCCAAAAGATTCATAGGCAAGATATTTACCCCAGAGGAACTGGAGGCTGAAATTGGCATATACCCATTTAAGGTAAATGATTAATCTAAAATCTATTTTAATTTTAGTTCAGCATACTGTTTCATGTAACACTTTGGCTTCAAATTACAGAATATTTTATCCCGACTGGCTTAATTGACATGGAAGTTATGTTATCTCATTGAACAAGAAACCCCACAGCTGCTGCAGGTCGAATTCATTCAGTGGCTCCATAAGCAGTACTATCAAGGACTTAAGGCTTTTCAGTATTCTTGCTCTGCCATGTCTGCATGTCTGCTTAGCATTTTTATGGTGGCAGGAAGGCTGATGAAGCCTCATGAAATATGTGTGTGTGAATTACAATATATGTATATATATTGTTATTCAGTATATATGTGTGTATAACTATTTGTATACATAAAAAGATACCATACTAGGCACGCTGTTTTATGACTTATTTGAAATTCAGTAATATGTCATAGACAGTGGTCACTGGATTCACATCATCATTTTTAATGGCTATGTTGAAACATCATTCCATTATTAAATTGACCAGTCCCTATCAGAGTATCTTTCATTTGTTCCTGATTTTCTACTAATGTTGGAGCATCCGTGAATGTGTTTGCACACGTATCTTTGAACATTTATCTAATAATTTCCTAAACTTGGATTCTAGAAGTAGAATTGATGTGAAAGGTATGCATGTTTTTAAGGTCTCTGATTTCCACTGCAAATTGTGTTGTAGAAAGATTATATGCTCTTTACCACTGTTATTATAGAGTTCCTGTATCGTCCCAAGTTATTATTTTTTAATCTTTGCCAATCAAATAAGTGAAAAATGGCATCTTGTATTAATTTCCATTCTTTTGATTACTACTGAGGTCATTTCTTATTGTTTCTTAAAAAAATGTTTATCTGTATTTTTATTTTCTTTGGTGATCCATTTCTTGTCATTTGTCCCATTTTCTTTTGGGGTGCTTATCTTTTCTTTAATGACTTTAAAATACCTTTGTCATGTGTTTTACCTTTTTGTTTTTTCTTGCTGATAAAGAATTTTATTTTGAGATGTCAAAGTTTTAAATTTTTATGTAGTAAAATCTCTTAATAATTTATTACTAGTGTTTTCAGACTCTTGTATCATTCTTATCCATTTGTATTCTTATTTTCCCCCTAATGCTGTTATGTGAGTATTTGTTGGTTTGGCTTTTGATGGGTTTTTCTCTGGGTTTCTTTTAAACATTTAAATCCTTATTCTATGTAGAATTTTGTTTGTTTTTGTTTTTATTTTTTAAGTTGTGAAGTGTGTGTCTACATGAATTGGTTTTAAAGTAGATAGTTGTATCAGTGCTACTTATTGAAAATCCAACCATAAAAATTCTCAAATTGTTTAGCTATTTTCAAAGGAAAAAAAATGGCTTCCTGCATTTTCTAAGTTGATTTCTTTATTCTTTTTTTATCTTCTCTTTGGAGGGATCTTTTATTGATTTATAATCTTTCTTATGTAATGATAAAAATCATTTAAAGCTATAAATTTCCTCTAATTTGACTGTGCCACTTAAGCTTTGATATGTAGTATTGTTTTTGTTATTTTCTAAATAGTCTGTAGATGTATTTTCAGTTACTTAGTGTTCCTGGACTTAATTTAAGTAGCTTTTTTTTTTTTTTTAAGATCTAATTTTTTGTTGTTTTTGTTTCATATGGGCTGTAATGGTACTGGTGTCTTCTGGCTTTATTTTAGTTATCTATGGCTTATTTTGTTTTTCTTTTCCATAGACAGGTGAAATACATTTTGGATGGTCAGGTTTTCTTGATTGAAACCTAAGTAAGAGGTATATAATGACTGGGGAAAAAAATTCTTTAATTTTTTTAGAACAGGCTAATTCTATGTACTATCAATATTAATACATTCTATTGGTAAAACTGGGATAGTTTGTTTTATAATTAATCAAGTTCTTTAAATGTGTGCCCACATTAATAGGGATAATGAGCTAGCAAACATTCCATTCCATTCCATTTCCATTACATTCATGAAAACAAGATTGTAAATAATAATTGATGCTTGGATAAGAATACAATGAAGCACTAATATTGTTCTTAATATGTACCGGAAAATTCTTTCAGATATCTATGGCTTTTAGAAACAAGCAAATAAAGGGAAAAATGAGTAGATCTTGAGATATACATGATTTAGCAATGGTTATTCCTTATCTTCCATTATCTACTCACTAATTCATTCAACACAGATATATTGAAAATTCTGTGTTCCAGTTATATGCTTAGTGATAAGTTTTATTATTTTGCTCTATTAAAAACTATAATGTGAATTAATTTTATAGATTTTGAGGCATAATATTTAATAAGCTCTATTCTAAGTAAATATCCTGGATGGATGACATGAATTTTATGATTTTGTAAAGGTAAGAGTAAGTTTATTGAATATATAAAATACGTATGTTATGTGTGTGTATGTATTTATATATGTTCCTGGAGTTAAGATGTATTTATGTACTATATATATAAATACATACACACACACACCCCCCTTTACCTTTCTTTTTTTTTTGGGAAATTCTATTCACAGGTTGTAAACAAAAATGGAATGGTTGAGTTTTCTGTGACAAGTAATGAGACCATCACCGTTTCCCCAGAATATGTTGGTTCTCGACTATTGTTAAAGCTAAAGGGAATGGCAGAGGAATATCTTGGGATGCCAGTTGCCAATGCTGTCATTTCTGTACCAGCAGAATTTGATCTAAAACAGAGAAATGCAACAATTGAAGCTGCTAACCTTGCAGGTAATATCACCCTTCCCTGTGTTGCTTTTTTCTCAAAATTTTGTAAGGTAGAAAATCTTCTGTAATAAGGTGTATTACAAAATCTTCCCACTTTGTAAGCCATTTAATTATAGGTTCATAAATAAACTATATAGGAGGTAAATTAGATAGATTTGATACAGGTTTGCAAAATATTTATGAAAGCCCTGTGCACAGTGGAAAATGAGTCTATTACAACAACCAATAGTTGTTACAGACATAGGTTTAGAGGGAACATGGACACATTAGCCTTCTAAATTTTCTTTAATGTTAAAATGAGGATAATGTTTTAAAAAAATCTGAGGTGAGAATTTATTTAACATCATTCAACAAAATATTTTTGAGTATCTCAGTAAACAAGACATGGAGCTTATATTCTGCTGTTGGGAAACAGAAAATAAACCTAGAAGAAAAATATATTAACAGGTTTTCTCACTCTCAGTATTATTAACATTTTGGGCCAGATAATTCTTTGTTAAGAGCAGCTCACCTCTGCATTGTAGGATGTTCAGCAGCGTTCCTGGTCCCTACTCACTAGATGTTAGTAGGACCTCCCCCAAGGGGTAACAATCAAAAATGTCTTCAGACATTGCTAAAATTGTCCCTGGTTGAGAATCACTGATGCAATGTATGTCAGAAAGTAACAAGCTATGAGAAAGAAAAGAACAGGGTGAGGGAGCAGAATTGTTGATGGTAGTCAGTGGGTGGAGCTTTTAAATAGGGTAGTCAGGTAATCCTCATTGAGAAAGTGACCTTTTAGCAGATTTGGAGGAAGTAAGGTGGTTAGTCATGCAGATACATGGAGGAAGTGTGTTGTAAAGAGAGGGAACAGACAGTGCAACAGCCATAAACTTATAATATGCTGATACCTGCAAGGGTAACAGGAGACCAGTGTGGCTGTTGAGTGTGTGATGAAGTCAGAGAGCTAAGGGGAAAGGTATTCCTCAGAGTTTGAACCGTTTTTATGGCTCCTGATACATAATGTCACGTTATTTTTCAGACCACTCATTAAGTGTGTGCTTCGTTCTCATAAAGCAGGAATTTTGCTCAAGGAACTAATCAAGGAACCTATGCTTCCAGAAATCATCTGTAGATGATTTCTATATACAATGTAAAACCTTGTCTGGAAAATAGAGCATTAGACATACAGCATACAACCGGATGTTTTGATGTTTCCTGCTTCTTTTCAAAAAAAATCTTCAGTGGCGCATTATTGATGGCAGTCTTAGTTGTGATTTTTCCAGTAAATGTAGTCATTTGCTATTAGGGTGGCGTATTTGTCATCCCCTGCTTAATTTTAATACAATTTGATTTTTTGAGGACTGGTGAAATTCTATTTTGTAAAGTATTATGAGGCGTCACTTAATTATATATTTGAATATTTATTTAGATCACATGGGTCCAAAAACCTGTGGTCCTTTATGAATCTACCTTCTTCCTCTTTAGTTGACATTCTTGAATGAATGCTATCAGAGATGTGTTTGGGGAAAACAAATGAACAAAAAAAAAAAACTAATTTTTGGCTTACACATTTACTGTTTAACATTATAAAATCAGATTTACTGTATATTTCAGATTTGCATTTGAGTGTCTTGCATTCTAGGAACTTTTTAAGAGTATCATTGCAACTATTGGAGAATGTCATCTGGATTTTTCTTTTATAATCATTTTTTCCCCATTTATTCATTTGTTTGTTCTTTTTGTAAAGAAAAAGAGCATAACAAGTTTATCTTTTTTCTGCAGGTATTAAATATAGTGCAGAGTGATTAAAGCTTTATTGCTTATATATTCCCAAGTAGAATATGAAAATTAGAAAAGGCTGAGAGGGTTAAAGTTAAATATTGTTAATAAATAACTTATTTCAATGAACCTAGGCCTGCCTTTTTTTTTTTTAATTTTATTCATACTTTTTTTTTTATTGTGAACTTTAACATACATACATAACAGTGATAACTTTCAATGTATGATTCCACAAGTTGCTAGAGAGCAAATTTCAAAGAATGTCATGGGTCACAGTTCCACAATTTCAGCAATTTCCATTATTGTCAAATATACATAGAGAAAGGTGTCAACTCTCAATTTAGAGCTCAACAAGCAGTTGTATAGGTAATTTCAAAAATTGTTATGGGTTACAGTTCCACAGTCCCAGTCCCTTCTCTGTTATGCAATACAAGATATATACAGAAAGGTGATGACCTTCAAGGCACAATTCAACAAGCAGCTATAGAGCAAATCCCAAAGGATGCTACAGACTACATTTTTACCATGTCATTTACCTCCTTCCAGCCCTTCTAACACCCCAGCATCAAAAAATATATATAATTATATAAATTTTCAGCATTCATAGACCTTTGCTAAATCTTAGCTTGTTTGTTGCTATCCCTTCCTCTCACGTAATGTCTTCATCTTCAGGGGTGTCTAGGTAGTGAGCACCCTAACTTGTTCATATTAAAGGGTGTGTCGACAGTATGGGGTAGGGGGCTACATCTAATTGTTGATCTTAAAGAGGCTGTTTAGGCCTTTTTTTCTTTATGTTGTAGTCTTCTGAATAATTTTAGTGATACCATTTAGTAAAAGTAAATCTTTCCCATTTCGTTATTTTTATTGGGTTTCTGACATTATTACTGAGTTCATGCTACAGAAGACACAATATCCTATGCGTTTGAATGGAAAGGAGTTTCTTAAGTTTCCTCTCGTGAGTAGTTCTTCTCTCCAACTAATCTTACAGGACTGAAGATTTTGAGGGTAATCAATGAACCCACAGCGGCAGCTATGGCTTACGGTCTCCACAAGGCAGACGTCTTTCATGTCTTGGTGATAGATTTGGGCGGAGGAACTCTAGATGTGTCATTACTGAATAAACAAGGAGGAATGTTTCTAACCCGAGCAATGTCTGGTAAGGAAAATATAGGAAGAGTTAAAGAGGTTCAGGCAGTGTTTTTCTTAACATAAATAAGTGTTCTGTTTTGTTTGTTTTTTTCCAGAATCCTTTGATTACACTTGGGAATCATCTCTATATGCAATTTTATAACACCATAAATGTGTATTTATATAAAAAAATTAAGTCTGAAATAATGACTGGACATCCTATAAATAAAATAAATTTACTACCAGTTACAGCTCACTGAGCCAATATAACTTTTCCTGGGTATTGTGAAGGGGACAAAAGAAAAGAAAACTTCCTTTAAAGTGAAGACTGATCGATTTATCTCATTTCATTATTGGTCTTAGAAAATGGATATCTTTTAAAAAGTTATTAATGTTGTCTCCTAGGAAACAATAGGACTTTGCATTCTAAATCTTTTTAATAGGCTTCTTCTGTTGTGTTGTTTTGTTTTGTCTAAGGAATTAATCCTGTTTGAAATGTTGGGCTGTAAGTTATAGGTAGTCTAACCTCTGGACTTTTCTTTTTCTTAACTGAACTCTTTAGAACCAAGCTCAGTGCTGGGCATTGACATTACATTACTCTTCTTTGAAACATTTGTTCTACTTTTCAATTCTTAATCATGTAAGAAAAAGAATAACAACAAAATGTTGAAATGCCTACTCATCCTTTTTATTTACATTGAAAACCTTTTTCTGTTGAGAATAATGACATTTAATGTTTTTAAATTGCTACTTAAAAATCAATCTTCTCTCAAGTTCTATTTTTTGAAAAATTATTTGATATCATTGAGATACTTTCTTTTATATCATTTAAAAATTTTTAACCCAATTATTTTGTCTTTGTATGAATAAACTTTAATAATGCATTAAACAAGGGGTTTGTTATTCCAAGAATATTATATTATACGCATATATATTATACACATGTATACATATGCTCACAAATATATGCATAAATATGTCTTTTTTTTAAATTTTTAATTTAGGGAACAATAAACTTGGAGGACAAGACTTCAATCAGAGATTGCTTCAGTACTTATATAAACAGATCTATCAAACATATGGCTTTCTCCCGTCTAGGAAAGAGGAAATCCACAGATTAAGGCAAGCTGTGGAAATGGCCAAATTAAATCTGACTCTTCATCATTCTGCTCAGTTGTCAGTATTACTAACAGTGGAGGAAAAGAACAGGAAGGATCCTCACAGTAGTGACACTGAACTGCCAAAGGACAAACTTTTTCCAGTACATGGCCGCCATGTGAACCATGTGCTTGGAGCTAGCCGTTCTGAAAAGGAAAGTGGAGAAAGTCAGGTTTTATTTGAAACAGAAATATCACGGAAGCTCTTTGACACCCTTAATGAAGATCTCTTCCAGAAAATACTTGTACCCATTCAGCAAGTATTAAAAGAAGGCCACCTGGAAAAGACTGAGATTGATGAGGTGGTTTTAGTTGGGGGCTCTACTCGTATTCCTCGAATCCGCCAAGTCATTCAAAAGTTCTTTGGAAAGGATCCTAACACGTCTGTAGACCCTGACCTAGCAGTGGTGACTGGGGTGGCTATCCAAGCAGGAATTGATGGAGGTTCTTGGCCTCTCCAAGTCAGTGCTTTAGAAATTCCCAATAAGCATTTACAAAAAACCAACTTCAACTGAATTAAGGAGGAGTAATTATTTGTGATCTTACTCGATGATCTCTTCCCCTTCTGCAGACCACCTCCTCCAAAAAAAGAAAGTCTGTATCTAAAGTATCTTAAAATTTACCTGGAGGGCAACATTTAGATATATGAAAAGTTTACATAGCATTTTGTTTTCGGATTATATATGACCAGATTGATCCTTATTTGATTTTGGAGAGATCCGATTCCAACAGGTACTTCTAAAATGATAGAATTGAGGTAAAACTACTATAGGAACTTGGGTGGCTATATATTCTAGATTCTGGAAGTAAATAACCATAAGCACTTAAAATTGTATTCTGTAAAAATTGAATAGTGCCAATTATAAGATTCCCAGATCTTGTTAAATTGTATTAGCAGGTTCTGGTAATTTACTTGGTTATCAGATGTAACTATTAATTTGAACTAAAATGGAAGAACAGTATTTATGCCAGATGGATCAACCCAGGTATTTGTAGTAGGTGGGAAAGAGCAGTATTATTAGTATAAGCTGCATATATAATATTCAGTAATTGCCATATTATATGACAAATTACTTTCACAAATTCAATATTCTCTTCTACAAATTTTTGGATATATTTAATACATCAAGCAATTTATTTTCTTTTTAGAATAGCTGCAGGTTTATTCAAATATTTCAGTACCAGGTAGTAGAAATACCCAATTTGTTTTCTAGTTCTAATTCTCTGCTTGGATTTCCATGATTCTGACTGGTTAGAAAACAATAGGGAATTATTAATTGCATTTTTAAAATGTGTTAATGTAATAAAAGCCGTCATTACCATCTGTATTTTTGTTATCCAGTACTTTTACCTACACTTGTTTTTCTTTCTTTGCTTTGCTTTTGTTTATTTTCAGTAAGCCATGGAGAGTTTAGCTTCTTGTATGAGTTATCAAATGGTATTTGATTTGTTTTTCTGAGATTTTTCTCCTTATGTATTTTTGAATGGAGAAAAGTTGTAAAAACCCTGTTATTTTTCCAGTTATTTGAAAATAATTACATTTGGATGATTTTCAGCATGGGATTAGGGCAAAAACTTTGTCAATACCAGCAGTAATGTGGAAATAACTGAAGTTTGAGCCTTTGTAGCAGTTTTTTTGTATTGTGTTGTTATCGTTTGTTTTCTTTAGAAACTCCGCATGAACCAAGAAAAAATATATTTAATAATTCTGTCTCTGTGATGCCCATGATGTTTGAAGATACATATTTTTTCCTTAATAGAAGCATGCTTCATTTTAATAATCAAAAATTATCCTCTGGTCAACATTTTTATTAACATAATTTCTGCTTTATCCATTGTTGAATTTTAAAGGATGTTGAATTTCAAATTACTGAAAAAGAGAACTAAGAAAATTCCTTTCAACAGCATCACACCCTTCAGCTTTTCAAATTAAAAATCTGAATATTCTTAGTATTTTTTTGCAGATCTAAAAAAAAGTTTCTTAGTAATGAAATTGTTGTTGAAACAAATTTCAATTGAATACTTTTTTGTATAGGAAATGTCTATAGTAGGTAGAAACATAAAATGTTTGTTGATATGTTTTATTTTAGAAATAATAAATGCCAAAGATGAATCCTTTACTGCATTGAAAATATTCAAGTGTTCTCTTGAACTTTATTTAAATCTTTAATAGATTTTAGAATTGAATAAGGTCTTTTTATAAAGATCTTTAAGAGAAAAGTGTTCAATTTATCTCAAAATCTCCACATGTAGTGTCAGGTTTAACCTGAAACATTTGAAGATTAAACAAAAAAAGCTTGAATTTCTTGGATATTCAAGATAGTTCAAGACAATCTGTTAGTCTCTTAACATTTTTTTTGAGGACACAATTGAAAACCAGTGTAGCTAATCTCATATACTAAAATTGAAATTTAAATAATTTTACTGTGTCTAAAAAATAGAATGGCAGTGTTGGAATTTGAGGGCAATGGTTTAGCATATTCTCTAATATAGTTAACACCTTTTAAAAATGAAGAAGAAATGTTTGTTTTCAATCACATTTTAGGGTACTATGTATAAATAGTCTTGAAATCAATGTCATTTATTTATTTAAAAGATAAGAATGCATCCTGAAAAGGATCATTTATGCATAACAGTGAAAACATTTTTTTCATAAAACAAAACTTAATATACTTTGGTTGTACATCAAACTAATGTTTTTTGGTATGCGTAACTTTTTAAATGTTAAGCGTCTTGTATAATTAGAATGTGTGTATGAGTAATTTATTTTGTATCAGGAATGTTTTGGTACTGTGTTTTCTCTCAAACCACTAACTTATCAGCAGATACTACTGTGTGTGACATGTATTGAATATTACAGGTATTGTGCCTCTTAAATGTATGTGTGTAATTCATGATTTAATGTAAATAAATACCATTTGCAGTTTGTTTTCTAAACCGTGTACTCTACTTCCCATTCAGGATTAGGCTGGAGTACATTTTTGAGGTATATCAATAAGAAAGTGGGGATAAAGCTGATCTGGTACACTTGACCTCTGTAGCTTCTGCCTCGTTCCAAAAACTTACGTTTTATCCTGTATCCTTACTGTCTTTGGGATTGCTTTTTCTACTTATATCCCTAATTTTTAAAAGTATCTCCAGATTTTTGAGTACTAATTCATGGCTTCTAAATAGGGAGCCAAGAGCTAACCAAATCTATATAGTTCATAAATAATCCTGCATAGAAGATTACTGTAATCTTTTGGTTGGTAGGTAATACTTTATAACTTTCTAATAAAGTGTGTATTACACTTTGGGCATAAAAACTTCAATTTTTTAAAAAATAAACTTATGATTAATGTCACCTTTTAAAATGAGCCCTTAAATAAAGATGGTAGACCTGACCCTCTGCAATACTAGTTCCTGTGATTTCACCAAAGCTAACTCAACTACCATGGCTAATGAAGTCAAATATGTAAGAAAATATAATGGCACTTTCATATCTGTTTTATTTTATTTAAGAAACAAATGTACAGAGCCCCATTGTGGTAGGCAACCGCTAATATCCCTAACTCCTGGTATTCATGTCCTTGGGTAATCCTTTCCTTGAGTTTGGGCTAGAGTTAGTGAATCACCCATTGCTAATGAATAGAATCCAGTGGAAGTTTTGGATTTCACTTCTGAGATTAAGTTATAAAAAGACTGCAGCTTCTGTCTTGATGCACACACTCTTGCTTGCTGGTTCACTCACTCGTGGAACTCAGCTGCCATGTAAAGAGAACCAGGCTATTCTGCTGACATACACAGGTGAAGAAGACAGGCCCTGGAAGATAAGAAGCCCCATGGAGGCAAATAGCCATGCAACTTCTAGCCACGTGGAGTAAGCCTTCCTGAAAGTGGACCTTCCAGCCGTAGTCAAGCCTTGAGATGATGTGGCCATAGTAGACAGCTTGAAGGCAACCTCATGAGACACCCTAAACCAGAATGATCCAGCTAAGAGACTTCCAGATTCCCAACCACAGAAACTATGAGAATACATTTTTGCCATTTTAAGACACTAAATTTTGGGTTAATTTACTAATCAAATGCTTACCGTGTACCAGACAGTCCTCTAAATGGTTTACAAATATTAACCAATTCAGTTTAGGTCTCGGAAATTTATAAGTAGATACTTGTCAAGAGCTGAAAGAGCTGAGCTGCAAGGTATTGGAATGGTCAATTAATAAAACAAGCTAAAACGAAAGGAACCGTCATGCCTTTAATATAAACGAGGCAAACAGAACGTGCTGGCCCTCCAATGTTCTATTTTTCTCCTAGAACAGTGCTAGAAAAAGTCATGGCTCAATGCAAACATGGGGATCATCTCACTGATAAAACTGAACCAAAGGCTCCCATCTATGGACTCAGGGGTCATGGGAAGGGAGAAGGGAAAGGTCTCGGAGTGGGAAAAGGACTGAGTAATGAGTTAGAGTGGACAGAGGTCTTTATCCTTCCCTCCCCATAAGGAGTCCCCAGAAGAGGTGCCTAGGGAAGGTCTCCCAATGGAGACGCCTGGGCTAGGAAAGCAGATACGTGTAAGAGCATGGCCAGCCAGGAGGGCTTATTTCTTCGACTGCAACTCCTTTCAGAGACTACATTTCATTGGTTGTGCACCAAGTCCGATGTGGGGCATTCAGCTTTCCCTCCATGAGGCCTGTCAGGTAAAGCCTTTGTAGTCAATTGCCTAAGGTCGGGGCTGAAAAATCACATTAGAATTTGGGCAAGGAATCAAACTTCTCACTGTTATCCCCATTTTCAGCTAGGGAAATTAAGGCACAAAGATGTTATATAGCTGTCCCAGGATTATACAGCTAGTAAGTGGCAGAGTCAGGATTAGAATACATTCCACGTCTTAACCCCAGTGCTGCACTGCCTTACCCATAACACTACAATCCCCTAGTATCTTTTTTGTACAGTTACTAAACTGCTGGATAGTATCCATGAAAGACCGCATTTAAAATTAAAGATTTAGATGGTGCTATTTAATCCTTTCCATTTCTGACAAGCAAGTTTAGAATTTACAGAATTCTTAAGTACAAAGTAAAGATAATAGTCCCTACTTCATTGAGTTTTTGTGAGTGTCCAGCACATAGAAAGTGCTCAACAAATAATTGTTGTTATGAAGGGACATGATAGAAAGAGGGAAATGAGCTAGAAATTTCAGTAACTTGTCAATTTTATGTCAGGTTATAAGAAGATGCCACAACAAAATAGGTATTTTCTCTAATATCCTCGAGAGCCTAGTCCTACAGGTCTAAAGTTTCCATAAATTATTAAGACGAAATATGAAGGAAATACAGTTGATTTGATGAAACGTTTACTTAGTTTTGGAAAGAATTAATAAACAATTTGCTTTACATTAAGTTATTTGAATGTTAAAGCAGGAACAAATGCTGTTTGTTTTATACCTTATTGAATTAACTATTAAATGACCTATCCTAAGAACCTTTTAAAATATTTAATGGAATAACACTTGTAATGTTATACTTTATTTTTGTAAGTATAAGCTACATAAAAGTTAATGGGAAAATGGAACAAAACGTGGATGTTTATGTATATGATAAACACACATACATGCACGCACACACATTTCTCCTGTTACAGTGCATCCATTCACCTTAAATTGATTATCATGGTCCACATGGTATTAGAAATTGGAAATGTGACCCAGCTGCTGGTTGTAATCACTATCCTTCTTACATCTCCCAAATTGCTAAACTAAGGTGATTTTGACATGGTTGAAAAATACTTTGAGAACTGTGGCAAACCCTAATAAACCTAAATGCTGTCTCAATATATATTCTCCCATTCATGCTCACTTCCAAACCCAGTTTTATTTGGAGAATCAACATCCCCTACTATAAAAACTACCTTTCCCAGCTTCCCTCGCATCTAGAATTATGTGACATAATTCTGACCAATGAGATGTAAACAACTTTTTTATTTTTATTTTTTTTAAGTTACACAATTGGTTTACATAAATGTTTTGCTCCTCACCATTCTTTTTTCCTGCTTGGAATGAAGACATGAGGCAGGAGATAAAGCGATAGTTTATAGGTGCTCAATGACAGATACGCTGCTGATGGTTAGGCAAAAGATGGAAGACGCTCAGTGGTGGTGTAGAGCCATCCTAACCAAGTTTGCCCTCTCCACGCTAAGACTCTTTTCTACCTAAGAACATATCCTTGGTTGTTTACACTTCTTTCTTTGTTTTCGTTTACTTTATTCCTTATACTTTTAAATTTATGGTTATTATGTGGTTAAACATTTTGTCAAACTGTCACCTGTTGAACTTCTGCTTCCACTTACGATGGAATTAAAGGGAACAAATTTACTCTTGCTGCCTGTATCAATTAAAAGACCAGACAAAATATATGAAACAACAGTTTTCAAGAGATTAGAAGCCATGATCAACATTAATTCTTATCTGGTAACCCTATAAAATCATAGACAGGTATTGCAATATGGGCAAAGCCATAGGCTGTTCTGCAATACCTGGAAACCGTTATACAAATGCTCGGAACAGAAAGTCAGATGTTCAGAGGGAATTAGTGGTGATCAAAGTCCTGTTAATATGTATGCCTACTTCCCATTGTATTCCACGGTATGTCATCCCAAATCATTCATTTTAGTTTTCCTCTCTGATCATCACATTGTATTTTCTACCAGGTATATCACAGCTGAAAATGGCAATAAAACAATAATCACTTATAAATACATTAAGAATGCCCTGAGGTTTAGAAAAACAAATTCAAAAGTTTATCCTATATTACTTTCCTTGACACTCAAAAATGTAATAAGAAACAAAACTAAGAGCCCACTCTTGGTTAATGATGCCTCACACATCCCCAACTGTTTTTCACACACCTACCGGCTACTAACAGTCTTTCCCCAAGCTGTCCCTGACAGATAACATACCCCAAGAATCCCCTCCCCACTAGCCTGGAGCCATTTCCGGTTTCTCAGGGGCGCCAAATTCAAATAAGTACTCCCCCATCATACAAGTGATAAACTGCTAAAATCCTATCCCTATAATGCTATGAAAGACATAGTCCTCAGGTCCACAGGATCATTGTTGGGTCTCAAACCTACCTGGTAGAGCTTCAGGCTCCTGACTTGTTCCCTTTGTGGCCCTACCAGGTGTCCTGTGACTTTATCTCTAGGAACTATGAGTATAGCAGAATTTCTTTCAAGCATCTCCTGTGTCTCCCTCCTTGGTGCACCTGACTGTCCATAATAAGATTGTTCCTAAATAATGCATCATTTTTCTCCTAAGCATTTTGTAGCAAATTTGTATCCACAAATATTTTTCAATTTATTATTGATTTTGGCTTTTTATTCGTATGCCTATTCATTGTTATTTGGCTTTTTCTGCTGCACTCATGAGGTAAAGGGAGATTACTATTTTTGGGTTGCTATGATAACTAAGAATGTGCTCAGACTGATCCTTTAGAAAACAACAAGTGAGCAACCCTGGTTACCTAGTTAACTGTCAACAAGAGAAGACAGTTGGCGTTTGTAGGACCCACGCCTAATACTATAGCCTCATTAACCCAGTGGCATAGCAGACATATGAACTACCAAAAGTGTCTTCCTTTCCACAAGAAGATTTAGAAAAATGTGTCTTATGATACAGCCAGCAGTCCTAACTTCTTGTATTCTGCTGATGGTCCACCTGCAGGGAAAAGGGTAGCTAGAAAAGAGGGAACTAGAAAGAGAAATAGAAAGAACTGGAAGGAGAGCTTCCCTGTTTGCTTGTCCTCACATAGATAGTATCATGCACCGTTGAGGATCACGTTTTACTTTAACCTCCAGTATCCCAATGTTATTGTGCGTAGACTTTCATAAACATTGACTTAGTTTTACCCTTTTTATTAACTTAAAAGTGTGTCCCATGATGTGATTTTGTAAACATGAGACTGTGATTACAAAGAACTATGACTGTTGGCATTTAAATAATAGCTAATATGTTATTGGATGTTTTCTATATGCCTGGCACTATTTTAAGGGATTAAGTGTATTATATAATTTAATTCTCAAAACAACATTACAAGGTAGATACAATTATCACCTCCCAATAAGCACAGAGAAGTAAGTTAGCTTGCCCAAGTTTACACTGCTAGGTGGCTGAGATTTAACAGGCACACTGTCTTGAGAGCTTGAACACTTAACTACTTGTGATGGTTTGGAGCTGTATGTACCCCAGAAAAACATGTTTTGATAAAAGTTAATCTATTCTGTGGGTATGAATCTATCATAAGTAGCATATTTTGGTGAGGTTACTTCCATTAAGGTGTGGGGCCCACCTCAGTCAGGATGGGTCTTTATCCTAACACTGGAGTCCTTGATAGGCAGAATAAACTTCAGACAGAGAGAGAGAAAGCCACAGGAAGTAAGGAGCAGAAATTCAATGGAACTGGAAGAGAACTGAGAGGCCATTAGAGGCCTCTATGTGCATTGCCATGTGACAGAGGAGCTAAATGCCAAGCACTGCTGGCAGCCAGCCCCAGAACATCACTGTCTTAGGGGAGAAAGCATCAACTTGATGTTGCCATGATTTAGGCATTTTCCTGGTCACAAAACTGTGAGCTAATAAATTCCCACTGCTTAAGCCAACCTATTGCATGGTATTCACTTGAGCAGCCAAGGAAACTAAAACACACTATAATACTTTCTTATTGTAATTTTCTTGATTATTCTTCCTAAGAGAAAATTCCTCTAGATCTGGTGGAACTATTAATTGCGTGTTTATTAAAATAAAACACCAAATCTTAACACTAAGTCTGATATCAAAGCTGTATTCAGAAATATAAGAAGTTTCCATTATTCAACCATTTTTTGACCTAGAAAAATGACTATTTCATATGGTTCAAAACTATTTTTGAAGAAGCTCTTCCCTCCCATACCCTGGCTTTAATTCCATTTACTATGCCTACAAAGTCATTGGTTTAAAAACCTTCTCTCCTGTTCCTGAACTACACACTCTTTTTAAGTGGCTCTGCTAAGAAAGAAACATCTCGGTGGCAAACCGAAGAGTGTCATCAATTTTGTAGTCACATGGACCTGAACTTTATATCTTATTGGTTAAGATCTTCTCAGAACTTTAGCATAATTTTCAGTAAAATAGGGTTGATAATAACACTTTCCTTATATTCTTTAGTGAAGACTGAAAGTGTTAAATGATTCCAGTGCCTTGCCCAGTACCTGGCACATGCAGGGCATTCTATATGAAATATTCTCATTATTCTGAAAGAAGTTAACTTAATGCTATGTTGGATATGTTGGATGTTGCTTCTATCACTTAAGGTAAATATTTTTGTAAAATGAAGTCATAATCATTAATTATTTTCTTAATCTATTTTAAAGTTACTTTTTTTACACAAATGAGACAATCATTAAATAAACATTTTGTTTTTTTTAATTCAAATGTACTACCTTTCTATAATCCAGTCATTTTGAGTATGCTGCTGCCCTTACCTCTGTTGTACTTCATTGAATGAGCAAGCATTACATGAATAATTGAAATTAGAATAAAATATGAGTCAAAGCACAATAAAATTACCTGAGTAATTTTGGCCATTAGTCATTTTTATGTTTATTTTATTACTGCTTTGTTTTTACTCTTAAAGGGTTTTACATATGTGAGTGTGTGCACATATCCTAAGTATATAACTTGATGAGTCTTCACTAATTAAATCAACATCCAGATCAAGAAACAAAACATTACTATTATCCCAGAAGCCAAGCTTGTGTGCCCTTAAATCATTACCCCTCCCCACCAAGATATGGTATCCTGACTTCTTAATTGTATAGATTAGATTTTCCTTTTTAAATTATTTTACTTTTATATATATGGAATCAAGGAATCATATAATACTCTTTAGTTTCCGACTTCTTTCCCTCAGCATTCTGTTTGTGAGAGTCATCCATGTTATTGGGTTGACTGTTGTATATTCATTCTCATAGCTTTTATAAGGTTCCGTTGTAGGAATATACCACAATTCATTCATTCTACTGTTGATTTATTATTAGATTTTTAAATTATGCAATTGTTCTGATTAATGCACTAAAAATATAAGAGTAAAAAGGCTAGCGTATCTGTTAACTGATATTAGTGAAATATTTAGATCTTGTTTTTAACAGAAATCAACAGATACTTATTCAAGTTTAACTGAATAAAAAAGCATAGTGGCGGGCACTTCAGGGATTGTAAAGGAAGGACAACACTTCAAGTAGCTTATATTCTAATGGGTCAGGTCTTTAGATAATATAGGATTTTGTAGTTTAAGGCCACTTTTCATAAGTATCCTCAAGGAATGAACCAAGTTGTACAAGTGAATAGAAAGGAGAACAGGAGGATATAAGAAATAGATAAAATAGAGGATAAAATAAACTGAAATGTTAAAATACTTTATTAAAACCACTTTGAAAGGAAAGTACCATTGAAGTTTGAACACTTCAAATCTGAATGGCAATTCAGAGAAATAATGTTACTTTTATTACATAAAATCACTAAATTAAAAAGCCCCTAAAATATGATTAATATTACAATCAACCATCTTTACCTGAACAAATACAATCTGGTACATAACACAATGAGGTTGATCCAGTCAAATATGATGTTCCATAGAAAATAATGGTGTTTTTACTCAAAAAAGTAAATGTAAAATATTATAAAACGTTATTTTTAAATAAAGCAGATCATGAAATTCAGTTAATATATAATTATACTTTCCCAAAGGCAGCTGAATGATTCAATGTTGTTCCTGTGATTTCATAAACTGTACTGTAACAAACATATATTATATATAAGCACCTACATCATATTACTGCCATTCATAAATACTTATTCATTCTACAAACATTTGTTGGGTATCAACTACATGACAGGTCCTTTGCTAGGAACCTAATGTGCAAAGTCAATTAAAACTGGGTCCTTGTCTTCCAGTAGCTTTATCTAGTGTATGTGTGTGGGGGTGGGGAGGGAGGCAGACTACAGTACCTAACATAATAAAGGTATGCACATGAATCTGGTGAGAACACAGAAAAAGGGCATAAAGCAGACCAGGGAGCAGGGGTCGCTGCATAAAGTCATAGAGGCTTACAGGTTAAGTGGTATTTAGCACTCTGGGAAATGTGGAAAAAGTACGCATTCCAGAAGGCTTGAATGGAAGACAAGGTAAGGTGTAGTTATGGTGCCTATAGGTATCTGTGACAACTTGTAGCTAGGGGGCTGCCTCTGTGCATTTCTCCCCCATTATTATTCTTTAAATGTCAATATATTATATCTCTTTTATTCTGTATAATCAACATACAGCTAAAATTATTTATTCTTTGTCCCTGAGTAGTGTTATTCCAGCTTCTGTTACCATTTTAAAGAAAAGTCCTTTGTCACGCATTAAATGCTGTGGTGTTTCAAATTCCAGAATCCTTCCAGAGTCTAGAACAAGCACTCTGCAACACGAAGAGAAACCAGTCAGGTAACAATCTATAATCAATTTTCCACCTCATCTTTCTTCTGCGCATTGTGAATGTAAGGTTTAAATCACTGTGTGAGTAAGTCACTTCAGTATAAAATATAGGTACTATTTATTTAGCTTAGGAAATAAATTAAGTTTTCTAATGTAATTGCTTTAACATTAACATTTTCTTCTAATTATTTTGGAATATATTCTCCATAACATTAGGGAAAAAAATGTGTATAGATCAGCACAGATAAGATTGTTTATTAGCAGAACATAATTAAATGTGTTTTGTATGCTCAATATCTATCTACATGGAAATTGTTTTATTTCTGAAAAATTATTTAAACATACCTGTCTGAATCAATGATAGAATTCAGCCTGTGAGCAATCGTCAGGATGGTACAATCAGAAAACTCCTTCCTTATTGTGGTCTGCACCAAGTTATCAGTCTCAAAATCGATGGAGGCTGTTGCCTCATCCAAGATGAGAATTTTTGTTTTCCGAAGCAAAGCACGAGCAAGGCAGACAAGCTGCCGTTGTCCAACACTGTTTAAAGAATGGTAAAATAATTTCAACAGCTTACTTTTATGGTCACATCCTCCTGTTCTAAAATTCTGATTGGACTGTTATTCATTCTAGTTCTAGCCACACATTCATTCTTTCTCAACACATATTTATCAAATGATTACTATGTGCCAGACACTCATCTAGGTCCTGGGAACAGAGCAAGGAACAAAACGGACAAAAATCTCTGTCCATGGAAAACTTACATTCTAATGTGTGAGACAGAAAAAAATTAACAAGATAATTGAGTGAAATGCCTAGTAAGAAGAAAATAAGAGTATAGTACAAGAATATATAATAAGCATATAATGATATATTTTATATATGATATGTATATAATAAGAGCTAAGAAGAATTTAAACAGGAAAAGAGGATGTAAAGTGTGAGTGTGAAGCTGGCTCTGAGATTTTGAGTCAGAATCTGAAGAGAGTGGGGAATGAGCCATGCAGATTTCTAAGGGAAAAGTGTTCCAAACAAAGGGAATAGCAGATGAAAAATTGTTAGGCTGGCAGGAACTGGCCTGGCATCCTCATGAAACAGCAAGGAGGCCATGTGGCAGAAGAAAGAGAGGAGGGATGCCAGTACTCAAAGAGGTTGGGGTCACACAGTGCAGTCTTCTTAAGGAGGTCTAGGTCACTTTATGTTTCTGATCACTTGAAGGGGGCTAGCACAAGACATCAAGCAGTGATGAAGAAAAAGTAGCCCCCTGCAAAAAAAAATTGTTGTAAGTAAAGTTAGGAAGACGGCTATTAGAAGAAAAGTCTTTACAATAAGATTAAACTAAATAGTGATGCACTACAAGAACCTTTTTTTTTTTTTTTAACTCTTTCCTCTCACCAGCAGTTTCCCATCCTGCAGCTACCATTTTATTCGTTGCCCCTCTTCCCTAGAGGGAATGAGCAATGATGTGCTTTGATCAGATCAAACTCCTTGGTGGCTCTGGAACGATTTCCCTTTGAGGCCAATCCAAGTTTCTAAAGAGCATGCAGTGGATAACTGGGGCAAGCTCTGTTCTTAGCAGCTTACCTGAGGTTTTCACCACCCTCTAAAATCTCATGCTGCAGCTTCCTGGGAAGAGTCTGCACAAACTCTTTCAAGTGACACAACTCGAGTACCTCCCACAGCTTGCTATCAGAATACTTTTCCAGGGGATCCAAGTTCATTTGAAGGGTTCCAGAAAATAAAACAGGGTCCTAGAGAATAAAATAGTCACCTGCAGTGTTACTGTCACATGAGGCATGCATACATTTTTTAAAAAATTGGACTAAGAAAATAAGTAAAGAAAAGGCAAAATGATCAAACCTAAAATAATTATCAAATTCATTTTATATTTAAAGCAAACACAGAAGAGAATCAGAATAAATTAAGGCTAAATCGCTATAAGCATGCTGATTCTCTTTCCCTCCTATTCTTATCATTATCAAAACAACAACAATAATAATGATGATAGCCAGGGATATAGTAAGATAAATATACTACAGTATAATACAATAAAATACAACACAACACTATATATTATCAATCCAGCACACCAACCTAGAAAGACAGACATTAATATCCTTATTTTACAGTCAGTGAACTGGAGGTTTCAAAGAGCTATCATCCACAGCACAATGAAGATAAATAGTGGAAAAGAATTCAAAGATGGTTAACTTCATGCTCTTTCCACTCCACCAAGAGGCCTGGTGAAACCATATTTTACTACATCTGTATTTATAAGCAAGGAATGATTAATGTCTCCTTTATTTTACTTCACCTGTATTTATTTATAAGTGAGGAATGACAATGTCTCTTTTCTCCACTAAACTTTTGCCCTACCAAAATTCTAGATTTTACTCAAAGTTGTTTCAAAATAAATAAACTATTACAAGTATATATCTAAGCAACATGACAAAGAGATTTTAGTACTGTGAGATATTTTTAGAAGATAATATACAGATGTCGCATAAATGATCAGAAAATAACTGGTCTCTCAAACTCAACTGAATAAGTCATTTTCGACTACAGAGACTATTCTTGAGCCAATTTGTATACTTGCTAATGCTCAATTTCCTTGGATTTCACAGATGGACAAATAAAAGGACTTCAGAAAAGAAACCTAACTGAATTACTGTCCTTTTTAAAATTTATGTTCCTTAACTTCATGTATAGAAGAGTCAAAATCCTATATTCAAACCATCAACTAAGCAAAGGCCTCAGCTATTTTATATTTTTTCTTCTGGAAAGGTACCAAAACATTTTCAGTCTAATCTTTTCATTTGAATTTTACGTGCATTTATTATTATGATGGAAACTTTCAAAGAGGTGTACTAGTTTTGCAAATAGATAAATGCCATTAGGAAGAGTACTTTAGAGTAAAAGTCTTTAATAGGATTCAATTACATAGTGATTTTTTCATAATACATTTAAAATGACTTGGCTTCCAAAATGGATTTATATTCTTGGAAGGAACAAATTTAAAAAAAGAAAGAGAAAAAGAAGTTCCTCTGGGGTGAGATAAAAGAAAGACTACAAGCAAGACTGGCCTTACCTGTGGAATAATATTAAGTCTGCTACGAAGGTCATGCAGCCCGACAGTTGATATATCAATTCCATCGATAATAATTTTGCCTCCTGATCTCTCCACAATTCTAAATAAGCAATCTGATAGCGTTGATTTGCCTGCTCCAGTCCTTCCCACAATTCCAATCTGTAATGAAATGATTATAAGTAGTTTGCACAGTGCTTTTTGTAAGAAAATGGGACCTCTGCACTGACAACAAATCTGTTAGGTACAAGGTCAGTGAGAATGCCTGCAAATTTTCCTGACATATCAAAACAACTATTGCATTAAAACTATCGGGGGTAGCCAGAGATAATGTTTCAGGCTCTTGGAATCCTGGCCAAAATAATCAGCTTGTTATCAACATCCCAGCAACTGAACGTGTTCCTTTGGCCATGAGAATAAAAGCAATCTATTCTGGTCTCTGATTCATGTCTTGTTAATAGGAACATCAGGCAGGGAGAACATTATGTGATTGGTTTGCCCTAATAAAAGATCTTAAATCTTAAGCCTGCCAAAATGCAGCAGATAAACCAGGAGACTGCTAGAGGAATTGAGTAATCATAATTCCAGAATGATTTCATTTGTTCCAAAAAAAAAAAGATCTCTGTCCTTGAGATCACAGCAGTGAACCTGGTTTAGAGGGTTAGAAAAATGGGTGTTTTGGGTTATAAAAGCCAAGTCTCTGAAAAAGGGAAAAGTAGGACATTGCTATTAATTAGTTTTTTACTTTTTAGTTATTTCAAAAATATCTTTCTGAAATATGTTTTCGTAAAACATTTGGAAAAAGTAGGAAAATATAAAAAAAGTAAAAATCACCTGAAATCCCATCACCTGGAGAGAATCCCTATTTATGTTTTATAATATTCTCTTATTATTTTTTAAATTAAATTCAGTTTTATTGAGATACATTCACATAACACACAATCATCCATGGTGTACAATCAACTGTTCATAGTACCATCCTATAGTTATGCATTTATCACCCCAATCCATTTTTTGCACATTTTCCTTACACCAGAAAGAATCAGAATAAGAATAAAAAATAAAAGTAAAAAAGAACACCCAAATCATCCCCACATTCCACCTTATTTTTCATTTAGTTTTTGTCCCCATTTTTCTACTCATCCATCCATACACTGGATAAAGGAAGTACAATCCACAAGGTTTTCACAATCACATTGTCACCCATTGTAAGCTACGTAGTTATACAATCGTCTTTAAGAGTCAAGGTTACTGGGTTGGAGTTTGATAGTTTCAGGTATTTACTTCTAGCTATTCCAATACATTAAAACCTTTTTAGGTTTTAATGTTTTATAATATTCTCCTATTATTTTAGCTAATGTTTTTTTTTGCTTGCTTTTTAAAACACAAAACTGATATCATCAAAAGTTTTGTATATATCTTTTAATACTAAATTATATTTCAAGCATTTCCCCATCTCATTAAACAGTCTTGAAAAAAATGATGTTACTGACCACGCAAATATTTTATCTTATCCATCTTACTACTGTAATTCATTTTATAGAGCTAGTAAAAAGTAAAGTTTACTAAAATGTTTCACAATAGTGAATGAGCAATCTAAAAAATGTATTTTTTCTGTTTAGAGGGAAAATACATTTTTGACTCACCAACCACATTCATTTTTTATGAAATTTGACACAAAAGACTATTTTATATTCAATACTGCATTATACTTTTGCCTTAACAATAAATGTACTCAGATAAAAGGGAAGGTAAAAACATATAAAAAATATATGGTACCTTCTCTTCCCCATGAGTCTGGAAAGTAATGTCTTGTAATGCTAAAGCAAGACCCTCTCGGTATCGAACCTGATAATTAATAAATTCCACTATCCCTTTGCTGGGCCATTGTGATGGAGGCCTTCTAGACAGTATCCAGGGTGCCTTAAAACAAAGAAATATTCTTTAATCTATAATTACAAAAATCTCTCCCATCAAAACACTAATCTTCATGTATGTAAACAAAAATGATAGTAAAGGGTAGATATTATGATTTTCTGAAAACAGTTTTAAACATTACCAACATAAAGCTTCTCATTTAGTTATAAAAAAATCTTAGGCATATTTTTTAGAGGTTACAAGGTGTCCCATTTCCTATCCAGTTATTAAGCAAAACCTTGTAAAACCTATAAATGTGCTGAAAGTAACCTGAAATTTTAGCTGAGATGAGGACAGTTCATTCATTCATTCATTCATTCACTCTCCCAATACTGGATGCTTACTATGTCAGTCATTGCTTTAGTTGCTGGAGATTCAGCAGTGAGCAAATCAGATAAAAATACTTGTCCTTGTGATGCATACACACTGGTGGGGAAAGACAAAAAGAATCACACAGCATATGAAGAATGTTAGATGGTGATAAAGCTTTGGAGGGCAAGAAACATGAAGGACTCTTGGGTTAAGAAAGACTTGCCTGGATGTGGTGAGGAAGCAAGCCACATGGATATGGGTGGAAGAAAATTCTAGGCAAAGAGAACTAAGTGCGTGTGCTGAAGACCTAAGACAGGGCTCTGTCTGGCATATTTGAGAAACAATAGGAGATAGAAGAAACCTCTGGAGAAGTATGGTGCTTGGCAGTGAGGGACAGTGTTTTTATGGGAGAGAGAGTAATTACCAGTGACAAATGATAGATCAGCTGAAGTGAAGACTGAGGATTGACCACTGGACGCCTTGACAAAGGCCATTTCAGTGGCATTGTGGAATGGAAAGCCTGTTTGCAGAGGGCCCACAAAAGAATGAGAAGAGAGGGATTAGAGACAAGAAGCACAGGAAAGTCTTTCAAGAAATTCTGCTGTAAAAAAGGAGCAGAGAAATGGGGTGGTGGAGGAGTGAGTAAGGTTTTCTGGACAAATTTACGTCTTTCACATCAAGAGGTTTTGGAACAGTATTTAAATACAACCTTTACACAGAGTTTTTTAAATTTAAATTTTAAAAAAATTATGATTATACATATACATACATAAATATGAATACATTGTCTTTTTCCAATATGAAACAAATACACATTAATTACAAATAAATTTAGAAAATGATAATGTTTTATATTAGTCATCCGATGGCTATAGACTGAACTGAGCAAATTGAATATTGGAAACTGGAGATTGTAAAGGTAGACTAATCTTTTATGAAGTCTGTATGAAAAGTGAAGGCAAGAACTAGTACAGAATCTAGAAGAGGATTTAAAGTCCAGGTAGTATTCTTGGGATACAGGAAATATTTTATTATATTAATAGACTGGAGAAGAAAGATGTGTGTGTGCAATGATGTAGGGATTAGAGTAGGTGATAAATGAACTAACGTCTTAGAGAAGATATGAAGAGATGATACCATTAATACAAGTGGAAATGTTGATACCTCAGAGATATGAGCAAAAGGGAAAAGCTTCATGAAGATTTAGATACCTTACTAGGTAAATTAAGAAGCTACACAAAGTGAAGGTCAAGTCACCTTTACCATCTGCCCTGTTAATTCATAGACAGATGCATAAAATACACAAATAACTCAAACATTATACTCTATCAACAGCCTAATTCTTCTCCCTCCCAAATTATAGTTAATTAAAGGGAACAAAACAGACTGATTTATTCTCCTCCCCTTTCCCATCCACAGAGATGCTAATGATGAGTAAATGGAACAGAAAGTATAAGCAGAGAGGCTGTAGTTAATTTAAAAATTAGACACTAAATAATCATGGCACAACTGTAATGAGACACTTCCCTTGATGTAAAATCTCCATGAAGTTATAATCATAGGTTGCATATTTTTACCCTACATTGGTAAAGGGCAAATCACAGGGCCTTTTAAATTAAAAACAGGCTATTTTATTTCATTTTTACAACATCACTGAATTAGGACTGCATTTTACAACTTACGAGTTGTCCTAATTTAATTGCCAGTGGTTTTTTTTTTTCCTATCTCAGTGATACATAAAATAATGGTGCATTTTACAGTAAGTTGAGTTTTAATTTCATTGAAATGCTGAATGTTGCAATGTGAATTTGGAAATGCAGCTTTTGTTTGAAAATCATTTTTTAAATGTCAATTCAAGGTGTGTTCAACTATTTTAATGTTGCATCCATTTATTAGTTACTTGGGAATGCTTACCTCTTTATCCATATTTTCATATTCACAAACTCTTTCAATGGAAACTGCATTGGTTTCAATTTCACATGCTTTCCTTACCCAAAAATTCAGAGTCTGAGTAATCTGGAGAAAAAAAAAGTTTAATGCATATTCTTTAGTCTTACACATTATGTGAATAAAACTTTATTTTTATAGGGTTCTTTTTGTCAGAGTTTTTTATATACTTTATCTCTTCTGATTTGACAACCTTAAAAGTAAGCATTTTATACATATACATACATGTAAGTATTTATGTATATTAAACTCATTAATATCATAAAAAATGGAATTATTTGGCAGAATATAGAACAACTTAGTGTAAGGAATGGTGAATACTAAGATTGATGAGATATGCCTCAAGAAATCTGCATCCTAAGTGAGAAAAAATTAAGGTATACAATGTTATCTTTGGCATTCTCCATTACCTACATCAGAAGGAAAATTCTCCTAATCTCCTGACTAGTCTTGCCTCCTTTCTAAAAATTTTTAACTCTACTTTCTTCTCTCCCTACCTCCAAATGTAGGTACTCAGAGATTGTAACTTCAAACCTAATTCTGAAAGAAAATAGTGTAACAATTCAAAGATTTTTTGTGAGCTTGGTGCCAACCCATTTGGTGGCCAACCTGATTTAAACTGCCGTGGGGCTCTTTGAAGTGTTTATTTAATCCACTTCGGGTGCATATTCACATTTCACTGCAAAAAATAGACATATTTGATTATGGGATGTTTCCCCAGGCCCTGCTAGGGGTGTTATATATAACAATACATAACAATATTCTCTTACTAGAAGCCCAAGTTCAGAATTATGAAATGCAATTGGCCTCCAAGGTTTTGGATAAGGGACTAAGAGCCTGTGCCCAAATCACCGTGAGGTATTTTGTAAAACAATTGTCATGAAGGTCATGAAGAATTGTATTAAGCAGTTTAAAGAATTTGTTATTGTGCAAAGGAGGCATGGACTCACTCATACTCTGCAGAGTAAACATAAAATAGGGATTATTGGGGGAAAACTTAAAAACACAGAAGGACAGCATAGATTCTTCCCAGAGTTCCCATTATCTCTGTGCTTAGGCTGGGCAACGTTGGGCAAGGTTGAATGGACGTGCCACAGTGCAGAAGGACCCTGCCCCTGTAACAGTCTGTCTGTATATAAGGATAGATGAATAAGAAACTTCCAGGTAACTATGAAATAGCAGGAGTTTCCTGGTTGTCCAGAGCTCAACCTTGGATTGTGGCCTATTATTCCTCTGAGGTAACTTTGAACTGCTGAGCCAGTTTCCTGCTACTGCCAGAAAGAAAGCAATGAGCCTCCAGGATAATCCAGATTTGTCTTTCTTTGCTTAGTTAATATGATCTATAATTCAGACAGGCAAAGGAGAAGAGAGTTTATTTAATTGGATTTTAAACAACCATGTACCACAAAATCATTATTACTTACATTTAGGGAATAGGATATGGACAAGCCAACTATTGCTGAATCTATGGAATTGCCAGCCAGTACAGCAAGCAGTGCAGCAAAGAATACCATTAAGTTGCCAAGAAATTCAAGTCTAACAGACAGCCACCTGTAATAAATGGAATATACTCCTAAGTAACTGAGATGTAAAAGTTTTGGTAAACTTTCCTCTGGGGATTTGCCAAGTAAACATCATCAGCTGTTTTCTTTTTATCTCCCTTACTTGAAGCTCAACCAAACATAGGATTGTCTTAATGAGGCTGGCTTAAAGAATTTCTCTGCATAAAAATACATTTTAATTCTGCAGAATTTAGCCTTAGAACTCAAACATAATTAAAAGGCAAAAAATTAAAAATCCTAATGGAAAATCAATTACCTCTCCAATTGCATACACTTTCTAAAATAATGAAATTGGTCTCTAAAAATTAAGATGTGCTAAACTACTATTGAATTTAATAGTTCATTTTTCTCCTTTCTGTGGAATCAGTATTTCAAAGTCAAAATATAAAATATTGTGAGCAAATATCTTATACAAATATAAAAATACAATGTAGAAAGTCATATCAGTAAACATAATATTAGTAATTCTAATAGCATCCCATTTAACTTTCAACAAACTTGGGACCTTTTTTCTGAAGTATTTATTTTTATATGAATATAAATAGATAAAATTAAACTTGCACATATTAACTACTAAAAGATAATTAAAGCTTTAAGTTTTTTTGTTGTTTGATGAAATGTCATTTCCAAACACTCTTTCTGTTTAGAAATCAGTGGACAAAGATACCTAAGAGACTTTTCCTGAGCCAGATGTGTTGACGTCACTGTCTGCCTTACCTGTTTGAAATTACATTATTGTAGAAACAGACCAAGTATTCATTCACCACCTCTTTGTTTTGCTGGATGAACCTCTGCTCATGTTCAAATGCTCTGATAGTGGATACCCCCGATAAGGTCTCACCAAAGTGGGAAATGACAGGAGAGCGGGATGCTCCTGCTAACCGCCGAATCTGCCGAGAGCTTGCCACGTAGTATCTCTAGTCAGAAGACAGAAAGAGACAATGAGGCAATTATTTGAAAACTGCAAAACCCTTGTGCTGCGGGTTTAATAGTGGCCCCCAAAAGAAATGTCCAAGTCCTAACCCCCAGTACCTGTGAATGTGATCTTATTTGGAAACAGGATCCTTGTAGATGTAATTAAAATCTCTAGGTGAGACCATCCTGGATTAGGACGGGCCCTGAATTCAATGACAAATGTCCTTATAAGAGACAGAAAAGGAGAAGACACAACACAGAAGGGAAGGCTATGCAAAGACAGACCGAGATTGGAGTGAAGTATCTACAAGCCAAGGAATGCCAACGATTGCCCACAGCCACCAGAAGTTAGGATAAAGGCATGGAACGGATTCTTCCTGAGAGCTGCCAGAAAGAACAAAACCTACTGGAACTTTGATTTTGTACTTCTGCCCTCCAGAACTTTGAGAGAAAGAATTTCTGTTGTTTTAAGCCACCAAGTTTGTGATACTTTCTTACAGTGACTCGAGGAAATTAAGACACCCTCGTAACAGTAAAAGGCCCAAATTCTGGACAACACAACTAGAACATAACCAGACAGAATCTCACTTTGATAGCACTCTCAAACAACAATTACTGAGTGCCTATGTTAAAAGCTCTAGGCCATATGTTTAAAATGTGACTTAAATGATGGAAAAAGACCAATATACAAATATTCATACCTAAACATAATAATAGAAAAATACTTCTTTTCTGTAAGAAAAATACCAGTGTAGCCACAATTACAAGTGACTATTTACCCCAATCTCAGGTTGAGTACAACAGGGAATGGTGGGGACTGTGGCAAGCTATAGGGAACAAGCCTTGAATTAACTAATCAGCCCTATATTTGCTACAAATTGGAAATGAAAATTGGTGGTTGTCAGATCTTGAAAATTTTTTCAGGATAATCTTCAAATTGGGAATTTTATGCAAAATCCCTTACTTTAAAATGTCTTTATTTTTGTAAAAAAAACAAAAAACAAAAACTGAGCAAACTAAACAAAACATGTCTCAGGCCACATATGGTCAGTTAGCATGTAGTTTACAACTTCTGCTCTATGCTAAATGCTCTGGAGAATATACAAAGAATCCTGACATGATAGGGATGCAAGGGGACTTGGAAATTGTCTCAATCAGAGATTACATTCTGGGAGACACAATCCCTTTGAGTTGTAAAGGCTAGGAACCTTTCCTCTAGATCAATGTACACATGCATATGCACCTGGAACTTTTCATAAAATTTCAGTGAATTTTAGAAGTTATGGAGTCCATCCATGCAACTGTCCAGAGAATCTAGTTTAAGAACCTCTAATCTAGATCAATGCTTCTCACACTTTAGCAAAAATCAATGGGTGGGTTTGTTAAAACACAGATTTCTGAGTCCCACCCCAAGAAGTTCTGATTCAGTAGATCTGGGCTATGGACCATCTGTCCATGCAGCATGCTCTGAGTAGCACTTATCCAAATAAAAACTTATTTTACAGGGGAAGGAAATGAAGCCTGGAAAGAGAAAGTGATGTGCCAAGCAAGGTGGCTAGAATCTGAGGCTTTTTAATCCAAACTCAGGACTGACTCCATTCACCTCCCCCAACAAGACAGAGTTTCTAGATACTTTTCCAGTCCTCATCACCTTGTTATAGTTTATCAGCCAGCAGTCTATCAAATATAATTATATTATTTCTTTTATGACATGAGGGATTTTTTTGTGTTTTTCTTTAAAGCAGATATAATTAATCTTCAATAGTATCCCTCAATATCTAGACCTTTTAAATATAAGACATAGTCTCTGCCTCCAGAGAATTTATAATCTCTTTCAGAAGACAACTGTGGTCTCTGAAAAAAAATAGCTAAAATACTAATAGAATAAATAAGTCCAAAGTACATGGGTGAGTCAGATCTCTGTGTACTAGTGTCATAGAGAAATCTTCAAACAGAAACTGGAATCTGAGCCAGGCCATGAAGGGTGAATAAGATCCAGGAAGGCAGAAATAACAGAAAAACATAAAAAGTAGGAGGCACAGTGACGGCAGTAAAGGTGCAGAAATGAGCAAATGATTACAACTTGAGCATACTCAACTACAATATGAATTTTAAAACTTAGGTTTTGGGAAAACATTAAAACTACAATAACTGCATATTTCTGTGAAAAGAGCCTCAGAAGACTGATATTTACAGTATATATTAGAAATTTCATTTTACACTGCAGCCCCAGAGTGACACCATTTTGGAGTTCAGTTGGTTGACCAATCTTAATTGGAATGTAAAGATATTACTTAAGCATCATGAAAGACATTTCTAGTTCTTCCATCAATAATGTGCTCCAATCTGGGGTAATTAAAGGGACAAAAAGGCAGTAACTGTTTCTCTCTTGGATGCTCAGGAAAATTAATTTTCTTTTAGAATGTAAACAATAGATAGGAGATGGATGGCCATAAAAATGTACAATCCAGCTGTCCTGCTGAAGCATAAATGACTGCCAGTCTCAGCTGCTGCCCTTCTGTACCAGCATGGCGGCCTCTTTTCCCGAGGGTTGCTCCCAGCCAATGACAACATGGCAATGGTGCTAAAGCAGGCCCATTCCAGGGACACACGGAAACCTCTACTGGGTGACTTTGGTTGAGGACTTCCCTTTCAATTGGCAGAACCATTTCTGGAACTGTTTTTCAGTCCAAGATTCTTCCTACCCAATCCTCCTTCCTTCCTCCTCTTCCTCATGGGGGTCAGACCCACATTGCCATCTGAGGGCTTTCTCCATCTTCTCCTGTTTTCTTCTCTTTATCCTTCACAGGCATTTCCCACAATGCATTTCTAGCACATCTAATCCTTTCTTAGAGTCTGCTTCTTAGAGAATATGGACTAACATGAGGTTTAAGTGGGTCTGAAACTATATTTAGTTTGACTATGGACTTAAAAGTTATTAATACAGATAAAAACCCATGTACTTACCTGTATAGTAAAATAGAGGAAAATCAAAGGAATCACTCCCAGAATGAAGAGTGGTAAAGCTCCCACAATGATCAAAACTGTCCCAATAACATCCAACGTACAGTTCACCCAGGTCCGTAAGTAGTAATGGAAACGCAAATCAATTATAAACATGTCCTGAAAAAGGTGATATGGGCCACTTTACTTTTCACTCTTCATCATTTATAATGAGGGAAAGGAAAATATATCATCCAGTGAGAAGACAGGTTTACCCAGATGCAGCATTCTGATGATTAAATAAGTATAACTTTATGGTTTTTGCCCATTCTACCCTGCCACCATATAGATTTGTTTCATGGCCAATTGTATCAATTAAAAGGGTTTTATAGTAAGGAGATGCCTATGATCAAGCAATTGTATTACACAGTGACAACTGCAGGACACTTAAGTTATAACACCAAAGTCAAATACTGTTGAAAATATTCTGAGAATGCAAAGCCAGTACAGTACTTGGGTTTTGAGGGGCACTGAGCTACCACTATTCACCACTCGTAAATTATAAAATACTCCTGTAGCATGGTTATCCACTGAAAACATGTCCAGTGGGTAGCTGGATCCTACCTGTATCAGAAGTGGCAGAAAAACAGAATAATCTTTATTTACAAAATTAGAAACTGAAAGATGGAGGTAGACAATGGGAAGGCTACAAGGACAACAGAAAAGCCATGCCTTAATTCATACCTTGTTGTAAATAATGAAATCAAATCTATGTTTGTGGTACAAGGTATAACACATGAGTTCCCAGGGATTAAGAAGACATTTTAATCTTGAAAGGATGGAACTACTTAATTCAAAACAAAACTAATATAAAAAGTAGAGATGGGATTTTATTGATTCTCAGTTTTGCTTTGGGATTTCCATGGTTACCTCATATACAGTGAAAGAACATCATGTTCATATGCAACTTCCTGACTATCTTTAGAACTTACCAACCCACACTCTCATCTGCTCAAGACCCAATAATTTGAAATTTTGCTATGTGAATCAATAGGGCCACAGTAGGAAATGTCCACCGCGAGAAAGAGAATGCTGGTGACCAAGTTCTTCTCTCAATTCTTAAAGAACAGCTTGTATACTGGCATGATTAAGCAAGGTTTAATAATCCATCAAGTATTTACTATGTTAGGTACTTCATTTACATTTTCAGGTTTTATCATCACTTTGCACACACATACTCACATACACACAAACACACAAATGAATTTTTGCATACATGCATAACATATTCACGTATTTTAAGGTTATATACCTGCACTAATTCAGGAATCACCTATCAGCACTATGGTGGGGCTACTGCAAATTGAGATGTGACATATATATAAAATACAAGCCAGATTTCAAAGACTTCGTATGAAAAAAAGGAATGTAAAATATTTCATTAATAATTTTTATTTTGAATAGAGTTTGAAATGATAATGCTTGGGATAAAATGTATTCTATTACATATATTTTATCATATATTATAATTAATTTAAACTGTTTCTTTTTAGTTTTTTATCGTGACTAGTAGAAAAATTTAAAATTACATATGTGGAATGCACAACTATATGATGATACTGTGAGCCACTGATTGTATACTGTGGATGGATTATATGGTATGTGAATATAGCTCAATAAAATTACATTGTATAAAAATTACATATGTGCCTTGCATTATATTTCTATTGGACAATGCCACTGTAAATAATTAGTGGTTTAGAAAAAAATGGAGAAAGCAATTATAAATGTTTAATAGTAAATAACAATAGTACTTATCCTATAGGTAAGCAGAGATACTATGGATATCTCTACCCATCCCCCGTTCATCATAAGAAATTTGATGATTTTCTTAAAGGCAGAATATTTTCAGAGTCCAGATATCCATATAGTCCAGAAAAGTCCATACAGACTTTCATTTTCTTCCTTCTCTTAGCCTAAACCACTGTTTCTTTAACTCAATGTGTGTAAGAATCGGAGTTGTATGCACCAAAGCATATGTACTTCTTGAACTCTTAAAGCAATTTTCAGGGGTTATGTTGATTATATTTGTAAAATGTGACTCTATTACATATCAGTTATAAATGTCCCAAGAATTAGAAATGAATATAACAATTAAATCCATATTTAACATCATCTCATATTTTTAGGATGATACTTTTTTATAAATGAGATTTCTAAGGCATTACAAGGTAGTAAACGTGTCATTATTCTTGGATATGCTATATTATAAGGCACGTTTTTACTTACCTTGGTGAATCGGTTGATAATCTGGCCTATGGGATTGGTCTCAAAAAACTGCAGTGGGAGATGCAGCACATTATTCAACAGCTGAGCATACAATGTTCGGGAAGCAGCCAGGGATCCTCTGGTGAGCACGTAGGCTCCACAGCAGACAAAGAGACCTAAACGCAAACTGCCATCAAATTCATGATAACTTCTTAAGGGAATTTTTCTATTTTAACTCTCAAAGAGTGGCTCATATTACCATTTTTTTAAAATTGAAAACCCAAATATTATACTTAGAAGGTATAGTTGTGGACCAAACTAAGCATAAATGTGTATGGTGCATTGGAAATAAATAGCACTTCTGATCGGTTGCCATAGTACCAGAACAAGCTCTCCCCATTCTTGGCCATAGGTTCTGGTGAAATGGCCAGAAGAAAATTCTGGTTCACAGAATTTTAGCAACCTATTCACTCCATGCTATCCTGTGGAACACTGCAATAGTCACTATGCTATCAGTCAAATAGTTCCAGTTCTCCTGGCTTCTGGGTACATGGTAGAGTTGCACTATCTGGTTCCCGCATGGTTGGTGGTGGCATATGCATACTTCTGGACAATGAGTTTTGAAAGAAATGACACATGCCATTTCCAAGTTAGAGCATTTACTTGCCAGTGACAGATGGGCCATAGCTCCCATACCCTATGCACAGGACCTGCCAACATTAAAATGGTGGTTGGACTGCTCCTTCAACTTGCATCCCTAAGGGACTAGGATGAACAGAGCTCCTTTCCTGACCCAGATTGGACATACTGTACAAGTGAGAAATAAACTTTTTTTGTGTTAAGCTAATAAGATTTTGTGGAGGGTAGGAGGTTGCTCTTGCAATAACTAAGATTGCAGATAATACATAAAATAACTTTGTAGCTTTGGTGGAAGAGGTTGGAAAATGGTTGTTATAAGCATATTCTGACTGTAGTTATCTACATTTGACAAAGAATGATAAGAAAGATACAACCTCAGAGAAATATCCAGTTTGTAAGAAGGAATGAAAGGAAAAAGGATCCAGAAATTTGGGAATGTGTAGGGTTGGAAGAAAAAATGCTTTGTTACAATGTTTGGTTAGGGATGGATATGTGATCCACATTGTTACAAGCAAAGTAATTCACATGGACTTCTATGGAACTTCCTTGAAAGAATTCTTATATTTCCATCACGATGTGAAGCTTGGCAATTAAGCCAACAAGGAAAAGAACAGAACTGATAAATTAAGACTACTGGGCATCTACTTAAGCCCCTTGATCAGGTTGTTTTTAAGGTCCTATGCCTGGACTTTTCAGCTCTGGGAGTCAATAAATTTCCAGGTTACTTAAGCGAGATTGCTCTTAAGTCTTAACTGATACACAGTTGCTCCACTACACTCTAATACATGAAATTGCTATTAAAAATGTGTTGCCACTATGTTGTTTATAACAACAGAAATATAGTTAACTCTGATCATTTTAAATTCCTTTGGCTAGTTCCTTTATATTTTTAAATAATATCTCATATAGCTATTAACTGATTTCTCAATTTTAAGTAGTTTCTATTATTTTCCTAGTTTCCTTATATTTTCTTTCTTCTCCTTCCAAAAACAGGTTACCTTTTATCCTTAAATAAATATTTAGAGTTTACATTTCTACTATACATATATTATTCACAAAATTCACTAAATAGTGCTTATACAACCGGTGTTTTTTTTTTATATGTGTAGATTTCTATGCAACTAGCACTAATTTATTCCCAAGCACTTTAATAGTCAGCAAATCTCTTCTCAATATATTCAAACTCATCAGATATTCTATTATTTTCTTTTATAATGTTTATCTTCCTCCTCACTCCAACATCAACTACCCACAACAAACTTCCTCTATTTTAAAAATCTTTCCTTTAATTGTACTACACTTTTTAATGTCCCTCTTCTTATTCTTACCCTCTGTCTTTCTGGTCTAAAATGGAAGGTTTGCCAGAGCAAGCATCTACTTAACATTCTTCAGTTATGGGAAATGTTTTTAAATGTTATGTATTTGATAATTTTCCCCTCCATTTACTGAAATTCTTTTTTACATGAATGTTGAACTCCCTGGACTATTACTGTAATTTTCTTTTATATATTTTCCATTTCTGTTTTTTGATGTTCATGGGATAATTTATTCTAATTTATCTTCTCATACTTGTACAATATTTTTAAATTCTTTAAATTTTTCAAGAATGTTTTTGTCCTCAGATTGAATTTATTTCAATGCATTCTGTACTTAATTTATGAATGCCATATTTTTAATCACAGAAGATACTAATTAGATATCTTTAAGCTTCTGAGCATTGGCTCTGGTTTGTACTGTTGGTCTGATTAAAATGCATAACCAGCCATCATTATCAGTTAAACATATGAGGAAAAACATGGTTAGTTAATACAGGCATCTGGTTTGGCATTCTTCTGCTATTACATACATTTATTTTCCCAACATTTCTCTCCCCTAAATGAAAGGGTTTGCCTCAAGTTATGCTTGAGTGGGTGGGTAGGACACTGGAAGTTTTCACATTGGGATCCAGACGTACAGCCAGGAGCTTCCCCAAAAGCCACAACAAGGAGGCTTTCTTTTATGCATGCCACCTGCCCTAGAAACCCTAATTTCCTCTTTGGGGATCATCTTTCTAGTTGTCATTGTGCTGCTACACTGCCAGTTGCTGAACACATTGGTGGTGGTGGTGGGGTGAGGGAGGGGGAATGTTGGAAGACAGGCTCAAAAGCCAGCAGAACAATCCTCTAATGAATTGCTTTAATTACTTCCATACAATTCAATCTTACTCGGTACCTGGGACTCCAAATTCAGGGTCTCTCCAGGGCTTGACTGTGAACATCTCCAGTGCCCTTCTTTTACAACTTTTCCAGTATTTGTTCCTGGCTACAGGGTCCTCCTCCCTTGATCATCTATCAGTATAATCGCTTATATAGAAATTTATCACTCTTAAATCCCCTGAAGCCTTTCCTTTTATATTTATTCACTGTGGATTCAGTGGAATTTTGTGAGGTAAGGAAAGTACACGATCCACTCAGTCATCTTCAATTGCAAGCAGCAACGTCCTATTTAAACATTATACTTTGAAAATAACGTGCCTATACTTTATACATTGGACTGGAGAAAGGAAGTTCCTAAAAGTGAGGTATAAAATAATAGATTAGGGACATTCAGGCTGTCCTAGAGATACTCTAAAGCAAATGACTGGGGCCAAGGAAAAAATGCGCAGGACTATCATTTTTTGTTTGTTTGTTTGTTTTTAGAAAATAAGGTAAGATCTCTAAAATTATTATAAAAATACATGTAACAGATGTGCTTCAGTACTCTAGCTATGATTGAATGTCACCTTTTATATTATTCATATCATGTCTCTAAGAACATGTGAGAGTGTTGCTTATGCTAAAAGCTCAAAAAAAAAAAAACAAAAAAAAAAAACCCTGAGCTATGATGATGTCAAGGTACACAGCCTACTCTTGATTGGACCAGGTTCTATAAGATACAGTTTTGGTATACTAAAAAACCAGAAATTACAGGTTTATATTACTTGGGCTCACCTTACTTATGGAAATATAATTCATAATTGCATTAATAAGCCATATAAAAATTTTAAATATAAAATAAAAATGAAGAAGGGAAAAGAGCAGATTTATATTCTACTGATTACAGAGCACTAAAACAAAAAGCCCAGCAGGAAAAATCTTATGATTAATTTGTGCAAAATCTGCTGTCTTAGTTACAAAATACTTCTGGTATTCACAGATAATTAAAAACAAGAATTTACACAAATATGATTGTGAACATTAAACTTGCATACTTTTTCTATTATAGGAACTGGTATTTGTTCACTTAAAGTTTTTTTACTGATGCAAACTTTGTTTTAATTCAGTTTTATTGAGATATACTCACATACCATACAATCACCCACATTGTACAATCAATTGTTCACAGTTATCATCACACAGTTGTGCATTCATCACAATTTTTGAACATTTTCAATACTCCAAAAAAATAAAAATAAGAATAAAACATGTAAAAAAGAACACCCAAAACATCCCATCTCCTCCATCCTCCCCTATTATTCATATAATTTTTTCCCCATTTTTCTACTCATTTGTCCTTATACCAGATAAAGAGAGCGTGAGCCACAAGGTTTTCACAGTCACACAAACTGTGTAAGCTATATATGGTATATATGGTATACAATCATCTTCAAGAATCAAGGCTAATGGGTTGCAAGTATTTCCTTCTAGCTATTCCAATACACTGAAAACTTAAAAGGGATCTCTATATAACACATAAGAATAACTTCCAGAATGACCTCTCGACTCTATTTGAAATCTCTCAGCCACTGAAACGTTATTTTGTTTCATTTCACTTCCCCCTTTTGGTCAATCCCATGATACCAGGTCCAGGCTCATCCCCAGGAGTCATGTCCCATGCTGCGAGGGAGATTTACACCCCAAGGTGTCATGTCCCATGTAGGGGGGAGGGTAGTGAGTTTAACAGCTGAGTTGGCTTAGAGAGAGAGGCCACATCTGAGCAACAAAAGAGGTCTTCTGGGGGTGACTCTTAGGCACAACTATAAGTAGGCTTAGCCTCTCCCAAGGGCAAGCCCCAAAATCAAGGGTTCAGCCCTCCAAATAGGTAGCCCCCAATGCCTGTGAGAATATCAGCAGTTCTCCAGATGGGGAAGTTTAATATTTCAACATTTTTCCCCAGTCCCTCAAGGGGGCTTTGCAAACATGTTTTTATTCTTTGCCCAAATTATTTTGGGATGTATCAAGGCTTCACACTAACCTGTACAAACCAACCAGATCTCACTCCCTATTCAAAGTTCCAGGTAATTATAGTGTTTGAAGGAAGTGTCTATACAAGTTAAATTAGATAGTGTGCTACAAAAAATACAGATTTTGCACCAAATAAGAATCTCTTCCTTTGGTCTCACTTAAAGTTTTAAAATGATCTTTAAAGGATATTGAACCTACCCTAAAGCTGTAACATTAACTCACTGGATTGGCATGAATTTAACCCTTCATGTGTATGTGTGATAGACACAGCTATGGAGACTCATGCAAAAAATATACATATTTTTCTTCCTGCTCAGAAATCTAGATTCCTATATCTATTTTTTTTTCTCATTGATTTGCAAACATGACTTTTGCTGCTTCAAGCCCAGATACATTGTGAAGCACTATTCTTTCATTCTATAGATAATCTAATATGCTAATTTAGTTACTGCAATAGCATCTCTTTTCCCAGAGAATGTTGCTAAAAGAATGAGAGAACACTGTCTCACTATATTTGCTTATTTTTTTGATGAAAAAGCTTCTATGCAGTATTATGGCCACATAATAAAAATAAAATGGGTGAGGAGAAAAAAGAAGACAGACCTTAAAAAAGTTCCATAGTTTCTCTTTTGTTTTCACTTTATACTCCCAAAAGCATGCATCTCTCTGTTTTCCCTTACAAGTATCTTCAGCTATCTCAATTTTCACATAGATTCCTCTATTATTTTCAAATTTGAACTTGCCATCACTCTCAAGTTGCCTCACTTTCTTGTTACAAACATAACGAACTTTCTCTCTTTCAAAATTATTCCCTTTAATTGTACTATACTTTTGAATGTCCCTCTTCTTACTCTTTCAGGTTACCTAACTTCTTTGAAGGATAATACATATATAATGTTTCTACTCCTTAACTTTCAAACAGTTATTTAACTACCTACAATATATTCTTTCCCCACCTCTCTCTGACAGTTTTCTCAACTCTAATCAGGAGTCTTTTCTGAATTTTCTTTCTCAACATTTCAGCAACATTTCAGAACCATTGAGAACTTCCTTGAAACATCATTTTTCTGGATTTTGTTCATCATACCCTTCCGGCTCACTTGGAATTTCCTAAAGTATATTTTGCGGAACACAAGTTGCTCAAGATGTTAACAGGCAATATAAGAAAAAAATTTCCATGGTTAAATGGATTTGAGAAACATTGGGATAAACAGTATTAAACCAACTAGTTTATTGTAGGATATCTCAAACCTTTAAGGAAGGGAGAAAGATTTCAGATTCATAGAAGAATATAGTTCTAAGATTCCCAAATCCATTGGAATGTAGTCTTGTGTCTGTAGAGCCTCTCATTACTGATACATTTTAAAAACGCTTTTAGAAATGTTAATTTAGCGGTTAAGAACATAGGCTTTGGCATCAGGTAGACATAAATTCAGATCTAGTTACGAAACTTACCAGCCATAGGACTTGGGGTATATTACTTATCTTCTCTATTGTTAAATAAAAGCTAAAATTTATTACACTCTTTTTAGGTGCTCAACTCTTTTCTATGTGCTCAACACATATTTCATAACAAAAACCATATTTTGGTAGGAATTATTTATATTTTACAAATGATAAAACTGAAAGAGTAAGTAAATATCCAAGTTTAAGGAAACCCTTATTGGAATGTGGGTTTAATGAGTTGCTATATCAGTTTAAACCATATGAAATTGCCATTTTGGGGAGTCAGAAAAGGTCAAATACAGGCAATTTCATTTGGTTCAACTTTTTTAACTAAGGACTTTGGGCTTCCAGGCAGGGCAAGTATTCACATTATTGTATTTGTTGCCTTATCTCTTCCTACTTTCTGACCAGGCACCATCTCAGCTCACCTTCTCAGAAGCCAATCCCTAATCCTCTGCAGGAGGGTATTCCCCAAGACTGTCCTTTACCCTTGTGGCTCATTCACAGTGATCACATCTACTCTAATGGCTTCATGTATTATCTCTATAAAAAGATGTCAAATCTAAACAGAACAGAAGAACTACAGAATGTTAAGAGTTTATGGGAAATTTAAGTATTATTAGTCCAAGTCCCAAATTTTACATATAAAGAAAACTGCTTTCCCTTCCAGGCATGCATTTAATCACCCTCAAGTCACCAATTTCTTATATATTTCTTTATTACAATGTCTATCTTATCCATTGCAGTTATCTGATCATTTGTTCACTCGTACATCCATTTGTTCTTCATTTAGTTATTCAATACTATTCTGTGCCTCATCCATTGGTTAGTATTGGACTAGATTCTTTGTGTGATATGAAGACAGACCAGGTAAGAGATTTTTCTATACTAAATTACCTCCCACCCAGACTGTGACCTAGACAATTAATTATTCCTTCCGTAACAACCCCAACTTCTCCTTGGTCTCCCTGATTTTAGTTACTTCCATTAAAAATCCACCTTTTTTTCATAACTGCCAAATTATTCTTGGTCTGAAATGTAAACTCCAACTATATCACTTTTTTCCTCAAATTCCCAGTATTTTCCAATTGCTTCCTCAACTATCACCTCCAAACTACCTTTCCACTTCTAGTTTCCTTGTGGCTGAGGACCGCTCAAACTGACATTCTCACTCTTGCCAAAATTCCTTACCTTCCCCATCCTATATTTGTTCACACTATTATGTCTCTAACAACTTTTCTCCTTCTCCATGATCTCAATCTGGCAATACTCTATCCATCCCTCTAATGTCACCTCAAATGCCAGTTATTCCTTGGAAATCACCTTAATCTCCCAAACACATGTGGTCTCCCCCTGCTCTGAATCCTCATAGTGCTTTCTTTTGCTTCTTTTACAGTATTTATTGTTTACCTTGTAGATTGATTATGTACCTGACTTAGCCATCAATAGGCTTTAAACTCTTGAAGGGACTCACTTATTGATCTCTGCATCACTCAAAACCCTTGGATATACGGTGAATGGTCAAGTTGTGCAAATTCCATGTGACTTAGCTCAGTTTCCTCTGCTATAAAATGGGGATAATACCACCTTTTTAAAGAATTATTGCCCAGATTATATGAGACAAACACGCAAATTATTTGGTGTAGGCCATGTAGCAGACATTTCAAGATTGTGTTTACTCTGCCAAATACGGCCAATTGAAAGCCTATGCATTTGAAATATACCAAAATATTTTAAAACTAAGACATTCATTTTATTCAAAACAGGATGCCATATGCTTGCTCTTGAATCAAATGGGTCAAAAAGAGAAACGTAAAGCATTTAGACTTTTTGTTTTTACCTTGCAATAATCCCAATAATCCGTAGATATTAAGTTTATTGCTTCTTAATTGCTTCCATTCTGTGAATTCATTCATATACTTTGCTTCTTTTACCCAGGCACTTAGCCATAGATTCCGTCCAATGCCCACCAAATTCTGCCCAAGGAAAGTGGCCATACCCAGCCACACCCAGACCCAGCCAAAGGCTTTGAGGTAGTTCAGGATGATTGAGAACTTCACCTACAGGGGAGATTAATATAAAATGGTGTTACTGAAAAACACTACAATGTGCTCTGCCAGTTTTGAATAAGTTGAATTACTGAAAATTTCTGAATTAGCATCAATTAAATAAACAGCTTGATATGAGACTTCAAAGCTGTACTATATAGTCAGAGAAACCAGATTCAAGTCTTACTCTGAAATTTCCTAAGTTTTGCGATCTTGGTCAAGTTACTCATTTCTCTAACCTTCAGGGTATTCAGCTGTAAACTGGAGTAATAATAGTAGCCACCTCATAACTACATGGAAGTTACCCAATGTAAAACTTGAACCTTCTTTTCCACCTTCTTTTCCACCAACAGCTTTCCATCAGACCACACATTACAAAACATTCCTCTTATCTTAAAACCAACAATACCACTGCAAAAACAATCTCACTCTCAACTTGATGTTGCTCCTCCATTACCATCCTACTTTTTGCCTTCCTTTTGTAGCCCAATATTTTTCTGCCTAAGCACTTTCTCCTCTTCAAATGTGCTGAAACCTGGCTGAAACTGATACACCAGTATCCATTGTTGTATCCATCGAATACTTGGAAAATTATTTCACTTAACCTCACCACAACATTTGACATTGTTGACTATTCTTTTTGCTTAAGGGACTCTTCCTTTGACTTTGCCAGCACCATACTTTCATTATTGTCCTTCCACCTCCCAGGCCCTCCTTTAGCTTCTCTTTAGGCTCCTTCCTACTTGCCTTTAATGCCTGTGTTCTCTGGGGCCCAGTTCTAGTCATTATTTCTTTAAATGCCCCTCACACTCCCTGGGCAATCTCACCCACTCCATAGTTTCAATAACTCTCTTACATGTTGATGATTCTTAAGCTGATATTTCTAATACAGATCTCTTCCCTGACCTCCAGATCCATAATCAACTCTCTACTTGCCTTCTACTTCATCTCTTTGTTTGTTTGTTTCATGTGTACTCTAAACTGAAACAGTTATTTCCCTCCCACTTCTAAAGTTTTCTCTGGCTTTCTAAAGGGCCTCAGCACTTCCTCTGTCTCAATCATGGCACATTTCCAACCAATCACCAAATACTTGTCAACTCTACCTTATAAATATCCCTGGAGTTATATTATTGGAGAAATAACAGAAAATATTTAACAGCCTGAAGAAGAGTAAGAAGATAAAGAAGGAGGAAAGAGGACATGGAAAGGTAGAGGACAAAGAGGAGGAGGAGAAGAAGGGGAAAAAAAGGAAAAAGAAACAATTCATAACTTTATTTTCCAGGGACAATTCCTGCTAACATGCTTGCAAATATTGCTTCGGTTTTTTTCTCTCTATACATGTTTGGTATCACAATACAAATGTTGATCTATAACCAATCTTTAAAAACATTTTTAAGTTTTATGGAGAGCCTTTATAGAAATATATAATGAAAACCAAATATTCTTCTATAAAGCATTATATTTGATCATATGGCAACATGACATTTCAATTTACTAAGAAAATTGATACTTATGCTGGTTAGTCTTTCTCCTATTTTAATTACTGTTGTGATGATCATTCCTTTTACATATCTCCCATTGTCCCTTGTAATAAATTTCCAAATATAGAAGTTTGGGGTATGCTAAATTCTAAGTCTTTTGATATATCTACTATCAAACTGACCTCTAGAAATACTGAATAGATGTACACTCTCCTCCGCAGACCATGTTAATCCCCATTTTTCCATATTTCCCATCTTATTTATCAGAATAAGAAATGCCTCATTGATCCGCTCTTCCTTTCCAGTCTCTGGCACTAGATTCAAGGAACATTCTGTGGGAGATCACAGTACATGACCTTTGTAGGGATCAACATCACCATAAGAGAAAGATACACTCAACAGACACTTTCTTTGGAATAGCTCCTAGTATACGATCTGGGTTAATTACCATCGTCATCCTTCAAGACCTTGGCATGGCTACTGTTTAGATAAGCAAATTTAGCATTGGTGTTAAGCCAAAAAATTAATTCTTAATGTAGCTGGACATAAAATGCTATGAAATCCAACTATTAAAAGGGAATTACAGCTTCCAAATTAGACATAACTAACAAAGACTAATAATTTATTGGACACTATACAGAAAGGTATTGCTTTCCCAAACTAAAATGTTATTTATTCTTTTGCTAGAAAAATATTTCATTTTGTTCTGGGCACTTTGTTGTGAATAACAGGTTTTATTTAAATATCTTAAAAGAGCAATTTTTCTTTTCTTTTTTTTCTTTTTTTGCTGGGAGAGAAGTTTTAAAAATGAGTTTTGCTCTGTCTGTCAGAAAGCCTCAGGAAAAGTAGCACAACATCCACCTGCATGTTTCTGTATTAAAGAAATAAAACTAACATGCTGAAACCTTTATTCCTGAACTGAGCACCTAGTGACAAAATATTTGGGCACAGCATATGCATGAGATGATTAAAGTGACTACTAGTGGCTGATATGAAAGCCAGAAGGGGGCAGTCTAGCTACTAAAATAACATTCCCAATCTATCTTATTCATGGAAAACAGTAATAGATACATAAGGAAATAGAATAATTAATATGCACCATATAAATTTAGACAAAAAATGGAAAGTCAAGGGTGTAAATAGCTCAAAATATTTTAGTCCTTATTAGAAGATCAGACTAATGCCATTAAAGTAACTAGTTATTAAATTTTGAAGGGAGGAATTCTCAGCCATTATTCCTTCCAACCCTCTTCCTTTCCACCTCATTCCTGATAGGCCATTAGCCAGTGTTCCCATGAACCCTTCAGAGAGGAGGACTTATTGTATTTTATAAGGACATCCTATTGTAGAGAGGTTCTAAGGGTTGAAAATTCTTGCTTTCTTCTATCTTCCAATCCCTGGTCTATCTTATGCTGCATTTGTTGGAAATAATTGGGTAAATATAAGAAAGAGAAAAATTAGGTTGAAAAATCAGGAAAATCTTCTTCATTTAATATCATCTTACCAAATAGTAAAGCAGATAAATGATGAACAGTAGAATGGGAAATAGCATAGAAAGTAACAAACCAGGATAGCTGAACATGCATGTACTTTGGAAATACAAAAATAGGTTTTGCAAACAAACATGAAGTAAAAATGATTTAACTTCTATGGATAAAAAATTAAAAAGATCAGGTGGGGTGGGGGATTGTGGACCTCGAATGAAGTTAGAGTAAATTGGTTTTTATGACAATGGTTAAAAAGATTGACATGAGTTTCTATTGACAAGAAGATGATATTGGAATTGTGAGATGACCTTCCCAATGCATTCTTCATTGAAAAAGTAAATTTAAGAAGCTGATTCTAGTTTGAGCATCTACAACTTGAAAAAAAATATATAGAAATCAATTCTCCTAACAAAATTCCTTAGGGATTAAGACTCTTTTTCCAAGGAAGAAAGGGGTAATGGTTTCCAAAAAATAAGTCACAGAAACTTCAAAGTGTTCAATGTAGATATGATGACTAACAATGATGTTATAAATAAGGAAACTGATTTATTGTATGGTGAAGGGTATCATTAAGTTTATGAAAATACTTCTTGGTTTGCATGTTATAGGCTTCTAAATAAACTACTTATTTAGTCCATGGTGAAACTACACACAGGAAACTCTCTCTATAATTTAGAGATGTGTAAGACACTACAGCACATGACTGTCAAAGTCTGTTTCAGTGCTTCTGGATGTGCTTTTCTTGGAGAGCCTAAAAATAAAATACTCATTTAAATGGAAGGCATTAAGTAATATGACCAACAAAATAAATGGTGAATTAGAACAGCTTTGAGAGTTCATTCCATCTCATTATTTATTCATCCATTCAATAAATATTTATTGAACACCAATTTATGTACCAGACAGTGCTCTAGTTGATGGGTGAAAGAACAGTGAGCAAACAGATGACAAAAATCCCTGCCCTTATAATGCTTATAACCTAGTAGTGGGAGAAAGACAAAATAAAAGTAAATAAGTAACTTTTCCAAGATGCTGGAAATTAATAATTATTATGGAGAAAAATAAAGTAGGAAGGCAGTAGGAAGTGCTGCAATATGAAATAGGGTGGCTAAGCAACTGATGAAGTGACAGTTTAGCAAAGATCTGAGAAAGCAAGCAAGAGAGCGACATGGATATCTGGGACAGGTATGTACTTAGCAGAGAGAACAGAAAGTGCAAAGGCCCTGAGATAGGATAATGCCTGGCTTTCAGGGATAGCAAGAGGTCAGTGTTTCTGGAGCAGAGTAATGAAGGGTAGTGGAAGAAGAAGAAATCAGAAAAGTAAACAAGTTCAGGTCCTGTGTGGCTTTGCTGGTCACTGTAAATACTTGGGATTTTACTCTGAGACGTAAATACTTTGGAAGGTTTGAGCAGAGAACTGATATGATCTGACTTATATTTGTGAAAGAATCACTCTGGGTGCTGTGTTATGAATAGACTGTAGTAGGCAAGGATGACAGCAGGCAGACCTGTAAAGAGGCAATTACAATAATCTAGAAGAGAAATGATAGTGATTTGAACAAAGGTGGAAGCTGTGAAGGTGATGAGTAGTGGAAGAATCCTGGGTTTCTGGATATATTTTGAAGGTACAACCAATGTAATTTGATGATGGATTGGATATGAAATAAGAGAGAGGTCAAGGATGACTACAAGATATTTTTGCAGCTGGAGGGAGGGACTCATCCATAGCTGATATGGGGAAGATTGCTGGTGGAGACGGTTTGTATGCAGTGTGGGAAAATCAGGAGTTCTGTTTTGCACATGTAAGTGTGAAGTGTCATTTAGATATTAAAGAGAAGGTGTCAAGAGGGTAGTGTGGCTATCTACGACTGGAGATAAGGGGAGAGTTCTGGACTGGGGACATAAACTGGGGAGTTATTAGGGTAGAGATGGCATTTGAAGCAATGAGACCAGATGACAACATCAGATATAAACAAAGAAGAGAAGCAGTCCAAGATCTTTATCATCAATGAGAAATGATTTAGTTGACTTATTGAGTCAACCAACTCTGGTATCTACACAAAGCTCCCAATGTACAACATCCCTGTCATCCATACATCCTTCACAATAGTCAATACTTTTAAAAAAATTCAAGGTCCATTCTTTTATTCAAAGTCAAAACTATAAAATTCTGAGCTATTGGACTCTGAAAGTTTGTTTCCCTATAATCCATCCCAATTCTTCATTATAGCAGTTTTAACCAGTGGCAGTTCCCAATATCTCTAGCCTCTCACTTTTTAATACCCTCATTCCTATTACTTCTCTCTTTCAGCCTCCTATTGGAGCAATTGTAGGGGAAATTCTTTGGTAAAATAACTGAATAGGCTAATTTGCTTCAATTGGTACTCATGTTGTCACCTACCAAAAAAAAAAAAAAAATTGAAGCACAAATCAACAAAATCCAACCAAAGTAGGAGTTTCCATTTTTTTCTTCTCTCTTTCTCCTCTCCCTCCCTTCCTGCCCCCCATTTCTTCCCTCCCTTTCCTGCCTCCCTCTCCCTTCCTCTCCTTCTCCCACCTTCCTTCCTTTCTTATTTCTTTTCTTTTGTTTTCCTAAGCAAGTTTTTCAGCTTCTATACCAAGTACAAATTTCTATATCACATATCCATCTTAATCTGTTGTGGAATTTTCATGTCTAAAGCCTATTTCCACATTCACATCTGTAGAGTGGCAAGAGAGTAATACACAAATGAAATGAAATGGGGATATTTTTGGCACAAAAAAGTCAGAATAGATTTCTACTGCCAAAATTTGGCTAGAAATTGCTTGATAATCTAATGAGTATGTTTCCAAAACTAAGTCATACCCATCTCACTTAACAATTTAGACAACATTGATCTAACTTACAGCTTAAAATTGGAAACCACTAAGCACATTTCATATTCATTTTCATATTCATTCAGTTTAATGAACAGATCCTTTTTATATTATGCATTTTAAATGTTAAAAAATTAATTAATCCATCAACTGAGTGAGCCAGGTATTATCCTAATACTCACCTATCTTTTTCCTCCAGGAACTGGTCTTTCAGTAGAGTTCTGGGGTTCATTACACTGACTCTCTTTAAAGCATGAGCTGGAGAGGAAGACAGTGAGTGCTTTTATATCCACAAAGGTAAACAATTCACAAACTAGAGAGAAATATCATGAAAGAATTCACAAATTTGGAGAGATTTGGGTATGCCGGAACCAAAGGTACAAGGGGAGCACTTCTCTTTTGCCCACTGTATCCCCGTCAACTAAAATGGTGGTAAAACTAAGATTACATAATAAAAAGCTGACAGAGAAACTCTCTTTTAAATGTTAGAGAGGAGCGCAAACTTGTTCTAGACTTTCCACTCAAAGGGCTAATTATCTGGTTAAGAGGAACCCAACTCTAAATTTAAAAGAATGTTATTTCACCAAGCTTCATAGATGAATGTGAGTATTATGAAAATCAGTAAGAAAACATAGTAGTAAATTCCCCCAATCTCTGTCATATATTTTCTAATACCACTAATACTAATAACTAAAAATAGCTTCCTATGTGGGTAGGCCCTATTCTAGGGGTTTTACATAACTCTTATAAATCTCCAAACTGTCCCCATAAGGAAAGAACTATAGTTATCCTTATTTTACGGTTAAGAAAACTGAGGTACAAAGAGAGGTTAAGCAGGTCATGCAAACCAAGTCACACACCGAAAACCACAAGTGACTGAGGATAAAAGTCGATATTAGTGTGTTTAATGGCAAACACCTCAGGGCTAGGCAGATTTTCTTCTCCACTGTATGATACCTAACACTCTGTGAACTTCAGACTTTCTATCTCTAAAAGAAAGGAATTGGACTTGAAGATTCCTAATGTCCCTACTATGAATTCAGTGATACCTTATTTCTAGAAGTAAACATCTAGCCTTTAATGATAGACTCTGGTTTACCTTTACCACCTCTATGCAACCTGGGGATTCCACGGCTCACAGGATGAAAACGCAGTTTGGAGATGTTTCATTCTCTCTGATCTAAAGCACACTCTCACCTTTATGGCTTCCAATCATAATGTTTAAATTTGTATACTTATTTACAATTTATAGGGTGCTTTCACATGCATCCTATCATTTGAGCCCCAAAATGAGCTGACGAGATAAAGAGAACAGGTAGACTTCCCTGTATATTGCAACGGGTAAAAAATGAAAAAACAACAACAAAAGTCAAAGAAGATACATGACTTATTTGAAAGTTGTCAGAGAGAGAGAGAGAGAAAGACACAGAGTAAGCTAAGTCATGAACCCCTGTCGTTTCACACAAAGCCTGTGTACTTTCCTACACATTTTCCTACACATAACATGTAATGGAGGCAGCAGTGGATTCAAACTCTGCCACTTACAATCTGACTTAACCTATGCAAGGACAACTAATCTCTTTGTAAAATCAGAACCATATGAGGTAGCCTTAGAAGGTTTAGGGGAACTTGAAATAGGTGTAAAACACATGAATATACTGAGACATGTTAGCTATCATCAGGATTATTAGTGTGCACGAGTCAGCCTAGACAAAAGTTGTAAATAAGTAAAATTTATCTTTACTGCTCTCACATCTTTCTTTCTCAACCTATATCCCATCCCCTGTAGATTATCTTTTGTGACGTTCCCATAAGGTGAGGCTCATAGATTTTTTCAGAGCTAGAAAGAATCTTAGAGAGACCAACCCAAATTATATTGCAAATTCTACTTTTTGCTGTTTATTTTCTATATTGTCTGTTACCAATTCCTATAGTGAGTGAGAATGATACGGGAAATAGAAATAGGGGCTTGGTCAAAAGTAACTGGGGGAAGAAGAGTATTGGTCATAATATGTATTTTTCAACTTCATATCAGCCACTTGGAAAACAGGTCTAGTTTAAATCCTATTATTTCAAAAATTTCAAGAACCAGAGGAGTTAGGTCATTTCTCTGAAGACTCACAAAGTCATTCACATAAATTATTCACATCCTTATTCAGTGTGAACACTGGAACCTAGGGTTATTGACATTTGGTCCATTATTTGTTCCATAATGTTACACTGACTTCTACTCCCATTGTAGTGTCACCTAATTTGATGAGAATTATTTTTTTTCTTTGTAATGTAAGGTTTGTTTAACTTTCAAAGGAATTCTTAAAACATTCAACAGGACTATACAGAATGAACTATGAGAATTTTGGGACTCCTCAGAGTTCCTCAGGGGAATGTGGCAGTACTAAGTGAGGTAGATCCCAGTCAGTCCCTCATCCCTCTTCTTTCACACCCCCAATCCATTCTGTACCACAAAAGTCCTTGTCCATCTATGGACATACCAGCTCTCATGCTCAGGCTCTACCCACTCCTCCAAAAATAGCCAAACAAACTCCTCTCAGCACCCTTTAGACCTAGGAATTGTGCATCCCAGCAGAGTCTTCAGTCCTTGGAAGGTGTGCCAGTTTGAATGCATTATGTCCCCCCAAATGCCACTATCTTTGATGTAATCTTGCGTGGACAGATGTTTTAGTGTTGATTAGATTGTAATTATTTAAGTGTTTCAGTGGAGATGTGCCCCACCCAGCTGTGGGTGATGACTCCGATTGGATAATTTCCATGGAGGTGTTACCCTACCCATTCAGGGTGGGTCTAAATTAAATCACTGGAGCCGTATAAATGAACTCACAAAGAGAAGGAAATCAGTGCAGCTGAGAGTGACATTTTGAAGAAGATCTACAGCCAAGAGGAACACTTTGAAGAACACACATGAGCTGAGAGAGGAGCTGCAGATGAGAGACAGTTGAAGATGGCCATTGAAAGCAGACTCTTGCTCCAGAGAAGCTAAGAGAGGACAAATGCCTCAAGAGCAACTGAGAGCGACATTCTGAAGAGGAGCTGTGGCCTAGAGAGGAACGTCCTGGGAGAAAACCATTTTGAACCCCGAACCCTGGAGCAGACACCAGCCATGTGCCTTCCCAGCTAACAGAGGTTTTCCAGACACCATTGGCCATCCTCCAGTGAAGGTACCCAATTGTTGATGTGTTACCTTGGACACTTTATGGCCTTAAGACTGTAACTGTGTAACCAAATAAACCCCCTTTATAAAAGTCAATCCATTTCTGGTGTTTTGCATTTCGGCAGCATTAGCGAACAGAACAGAAGGGGAGACTTGAAGAACAGTAGCCCAGGTTCTCAACGTGGGCTTATGTCATTTGGGCAGAGCATTCTAGAATCCCAAGAGCCAGAAGAATGGTCAAATAGTGGAGGGCAGGGATGGGAATCCTGGTGAGCACAACCCTGTGGAGAGCCGTCTCCCGGGACGGGCATAGCGCATGCGCTGTAAACCTGCTCCAAAGTCCCCCCGCCCATCGAGTGGTGCCAAGATGGCGCCCACATCCTGCTTCCGGCTTCTGATGTATGTAACCACCCGCTGTATTCACCAATCATGCTTGTGTGCGTGGCGTTAGCCCATTGGATACACGCAAGGTTTATAAGAAAGTTCCCGGGCAAAGCTCGGGGAGACAGCCCACAAGGAGCCGTACCTGACGGCCGCATCGAGGTTGTTCTCCCCCGAGGTGTCTCGCCCCGGGTGGAACCTGTAAAGATGATGATTGCCTAGTCCCATTAAAAGTTTATCTGCTTTACCACCGCGAGTCCTGAGTGATCACAAGTGCTCCGGGTAAGACGTTGTCCGCACCCTCTCTCCCCTTATCTCTCTGGTCCCCATCGCCGGCCGACCGAGGACTCGAGGCGGGGCGGAGAAAGCGCCGGACAAGTGGTGGCCCGTACGGGGACCCTCATTCGCGTTCCCCTCGACCCGACGGAGACGTGCTCCCGGGATCCGTGGCTTGACTTCCGCGACTGATCACCGCGAGAAGGTAAGCACCCCCTTTTTTCGTGCGAGGACTAGGGCCCGTGGGCGTTCAGGTAGCCCCGGGGACTCGGAAGAGCTCTCCGAGTGATTAAGAGATAGTGCCGACTGCAAGCATGGGGCAGTCTGAAAGCTCACCCCTATTAACCCCCTTAAAGACCCTTTTGAAGCAGCGGGGTATCTCAGTTAAGAGAAGTTCTCTCCAGCGATTTCTTGATGATGTGGCCACTTTTGCCCCCTGGTTTCCTTGTTCTGGCAGCTTTAATCTGCCCTCTTGGATGAAACTTGGTCGTGATATAGACCGAGCGCGCCAAACGGGTGTCTGTTTGGACCCGATTCTAGTCCTTATATGGGAGACTGTTAAGGGCCATATCGCTCCCTCCACGTCACAGTGGAAAGGCCCTGACCCGGTGCTCGGCTGGGCCGGAGGCTCTGTTTGTGTTTTTCCCCAGGAACCAGGACGTCAACCAGTGTGGGTTCCGGAAAGACTGGTGGGAACCGTGGCATCACCTGGGGAGGCCGGGGAGCAGCTGTCAGAAACGCCAACGAATATACGGCCTGGGCCATTGGACCAAGCCTCCGGCCTTCAGGGACTTGAGAACATTAGGAAATTGAAGCCTGTTAGTTTCGACCTTTCCACACTGGGCGAGACTGTAAAAAATCTGTGGGACCAAGTCACCTCTTGGTTCTCTTGGCCCAATTTGACTAATTGGATTCTCTTGATGGTGGGACTATTGGTGGGATTAGTCATTGTTAAATCTTTGCTAGAACGCCTGTTTCAAGCGCGGCAGTACCGTGTTACCACTATGATGGCTATGTCCTCCACCTTTGATACCCCCAACAGCGACCATTCTGATGGCCATACCCCATCCTGGCCGCCTCGGGCGGGGCACTCGGGAGCGAGGTTTGTAGCTAAGCGCGCAGCTGTGTCCCGGGTATAACGGGCGACGCCAGCAGTCATAATTTTTGTCTCAGGTAGGTCCCTAAGGCAGAGTCATAGTTGTGGCCAGACTTGACTCTAGCCAATGCATAGGGACGCCTAGTGACGCCTCCGACTCTGGTTAATGCTATCCCTGCCCCCGCCTTTGTCCCCCAGTTGCAAGGCAAAGCACTGCAGGGAGAGTCATGTTGTTTCCAGCTCACGGACTCTCCTGTCTCCATATGAGGTGAGCATTCTGGTCGGTGCTAGAGGCTCCGCCGCTAAATGGCTGAGACCTAGTCCAGACTCCCCAAAGCACCGGAACAAATTGTGAGCCATCTGGGTTCACGGGAGCACACTCATCACTGGGGACACTGGGTCGATATAAATAATAAAGGGGGAGATGTGGAGAGCTGTCTCCCGGGACGGGCATAGCGCATGCGCTGTAAACCTGCTCCAAAGTCCCCCCGCCCATCGAGTGGTGCCAAGATGGCGCCCACATCCTGCTTCCGGCTTCTGATGTATGTAACCACCCGCTGTATTCACCAATCATGCTTGTGTGCGTGGCGTTAGCCCATTGGATACACGCAAGGTTTATAAGAAAGTTCCCGGGCAAAGCTCGGGGAGACAGCCCACAAGGAGCCGTACCTGACGGCCGCATCGAGGTTGTTCTCCCCCGAGGTGTCTCGCCCCGGGTGGAACCTGTAAAGATGATGATTGCCTAGTCCCATTAAAAGTTTATCTGCTTTACCACCGCGAGTCCTGAGTGATCACAAGTGCTCCGGGTAAGACGTTGTCCGCACCCTCTCTCCCCTTATCTCTCTGGTCCCCATCGCCGGCCGACCGAGGACTCGAGGCGGGGCGGAGAAAGCGCCGGACACAACCCCATAGACTGTTGGCCAGGGAGCCAGCCAGAAGAGGCCAGAGTAGGGACTCTCTAAAGCACAAGACTAGGTCATGTTGGCCCAGGTCTAAGAGCAGTGCTGCAGGGAAATCACACTGAATGTAATCGGGTTTGAAGTTGTTGTTTGGGGGGTGTTTAAGGTCATCAAAATGTAGTTTAGTCTTGCCCTCTATGGCTGCTTAATGAAGTCACACTATAGGCAGCTGACCTTCTAGAGATATTTTTCTATTTACTTTGTTTCTATTATGAGTAAAGTATTTTTATGGCTGCTTTTTAAAAGACTTTATATTTACTATTTAGCATTAAAAAATAAAAATCTCAGGAATATAAATTTTTTAAACATTTTCTATTTCTAGTACACAAAATATTTCTACTTTCCAGCTTCTTTAATATTAACAGAAAGGACACAAATACTGAGGTAATTAGAAAAAAGGTTCAATTTACATTTTTCAGACTGTCACAATATTTCTGAAGTTAAGTGCCAACATCTATTAATGTCATCTTTCTGAGGTGAGGTGTCAACATCTACTAATGTCAACCCACTATTCAAGACATCAAGAATAATATTGCCTTTAACATGTTACGGTAGAGGACATGAATACTTAGTAAGGTGTATAAATGCAGGTACAGTGGGATGTTTGTTTCCAAAACTGGGGATGTAAACAATAGCAAATTCCATAACTTTCAGAAGATACAGTTTTCAAATTTTAAAGTAAATTCAGTATTAAACTTAAAATTTACACATAGTCTGCATAGAGCTGTGTTTTCCAAAACAATACATTTCATGCAGCCTAAAAGGCCACACACACAAAAAAGACATTGGGTCACCATATTTCAAACCATCCCTTGATCTCCTGAAAAGACACACTTCCGGCAGAATCAATGGAGCCAGATTCACCTGTTTTAACAACTGCTGAGCATGCTCAAGATTACCCAAGTGCCAGGCATTGAGAAAATGACAGATACCTGTTAAACAGCCATTGCTCTGACCTCACCTACCCCCACACCAAGTGGCTATCCCCTGACCTTCCACTCCTCCCACCTCCTTTTGTATTGTGGGTCATTCCATAACCAGGGGGAGATGTTCAGTCTAATGAAAACGCCCAGCAAGACCTTAAACCTGGAAACTGGGAACAAGCAGCCCTATATGCTTATCAGAACTGGAATTTTCAGTGGCAGGAAGGCCCCCTCGCCTTGAAGTGGATAAATACCATACTCAAACAGTATAGATTTCTCTCTATTCTCTTGTGCTAAGCTGGCATCTACCAACCCCAACCCAGAGAAGTTTTCAGCCATCCTGAGAGACTTGATGTGATGGGACTCCTTCCCCTGCTCTTTCGGACTCTTTGTTCTGTGCAAGTAATAAAAGGGATCATTTGGCAAAAATTTCTTTTGTGCCCTGAACTTGAGTTCCTACAATGCACCATTGTAGCAATTTACTCCACACTGGAGAAAGAGAAATGAAAGACCTCATCCTCAGTCTAGTCCTAGGAAACACTAACAAACATCTCTTTCCTAAACACAAGCATAAATTATTACTTAGTCTGATTGAGTAGGCAAGAGACTATTTCCACTAAACCATTAAGAAGAAAAGAAGTGCTCGTTTTATTAAGAATGATGTTCAAATATTTTTGAATGGCTCTACATAAACTATCTGTGTTACGAGAAAGGAGTAAAAACAAGGAGTAAAAATTTAGTAGTACATAAATAATGTATTTTAGGTTAGGTCCAAAAGAGAAACACATCAACACAATGACTTTATGTTTTGACTTTATGCCTTAAATTAATACATTTCACTGATCTTACCAACTTACTTTATATTATCATGATCCTTAAATACTTAGATAAAGTGTAACATGAATTAATGGTAAAAATATGTAGAAAATGTTGATAAACAATTTTATATTTTTTCTTTTACCCTGAAATTAAAAAATAATTAACTGGCTTGACAATTATTTTACAGTAGCTTTCTGGAAAGTTATAGAATGAGGATCACAATGATGCGCTACATGAGAAACCATCTATAGCTGTAAGTAGAGATGACTGCACAAACAACTTTCACAGCAGGGGAAAACTGATCTTGTGGAGTATTAAGATAATGGTGCATTTCAGACATCTCTATGTCCTAACCATAAGGTAAAGATCAAACCAATTCATTTACATAAATAGCTATGAAACATAATTTAAAATACTAGGACGACTGTAAAAAAAAATAGTAAATAAAACCAATTGCTGACTCTTAAAAGTTAGAGAAATATCTTTCTCCAATGCCTTTCCCTAGATTCTTTTTCTTTTGTTTCTCTCCCTCAAGATGCTGCATTATACCTCAGATGTTTAAAATATTTATTATTTATTTGACATGGATTTATGTTCCTAGTTCTTAATTTAACAGTAAGCAGAATGCTTAACCCCATTATATTCTAGACCTGAAACAGAGCTTATAAATCATCTGATCTCTTATTTCAAGACAAACAGACCCTGGGGCACTTAAAATTTTGCTAAGATATCATAAATGAGGTTGATTTTTAACCGTTATGTCCCAATGTATTTGTTTCTGTGAGCCAGTAATCCCTACAGAAGTGAAGGTGCCCAGCTCTGTCTTAAGCAGGATGAAAGAAAAATATGTACTAAGAAATCAGGCAATTAATGTGCTTTCTAAAAGGGCAGGCATTCTGTATCTTAGATTTATTTTTCATTGTGTCCTTACCTTTTCCTTCTTCACTGAAGGCTTGAAGCAAATTAGTGAAATTTTTGGTTTTAGACAGAAGCTCCTGGTATGTTCCCATGTGTGCTACTCTGCCACTCTCCATTACAACAATCAGATCCATCTTTGGCAGAAGTGTGAGGTTGTGTGTCACTAAAATACGAGTCTGAAAAAGAAAGTGTTTCAGTTCTTAGATTACACAAAATGGCATAAATGATCTATTTTTAATGCCATAAATGATCTATTTTTTAAAAGCTACAATCACTTTTTTGTTGTATTTACTATTTCAAGGGGCAATTTTTGGTAATTCTTGGTAGATGTCAGCCTAAGGCAGGTATTTCACAATATTTCACAATATTCCACAATGCTGCTAGACTAAGAAATAGTTTGCAAATGAGACTTTATCCCTTTGGTTCAGGTGTTCTTCATCTGTTAGAAATGAATCAGTTTCATAACAAAGATATCTGTTGTCCTTGCTTACAATTTTTTTATGTACTACAGCATTACAAAAAGTGTTTAATTCAAATCATAATTTATTGTCTTTACTTAAGAATCTTTCAAATCCATAAGTCTGTATAACGCCAACAGTGAACCTAATATTAACCATGTACTATAGTTAACAGTACGATTATAAAAATGTTCCTTTGTCAATCCTAACAAAATATACCACAGTAATGCAAGGTGTTAGTAACAGGGTGGTATATGGAAGGTAAACCTACAACTTCTCTAAGAAAGAAAGAATCTTTCCTTATTATTTTACACATAAACTATGTCTAAACAAGAAGTTTTAGCTTGATTCACCTAGATAAGTAAAGACATTTGTATTTTATTTGCTTAAATACATTATTTCCTAATATACATTTATTTAACTTTTTCTTCCAGAATGCTGTATATTAATAAATATATAAACATATATTATAGAGAAAAGTGTATGGCTTTGTGGTCAGACAGACTTGGTTTAAAATTTTTGCTGTTGTCAGGTTAAGCAACCTCTATCGGGTCACTTTGAGCCCGGAGTTTTTCATATCTAAAATACAAATTATGATTAACACCCCTCTCAGAGACTTGCTCTAAGAACTAAACAAGCTAATCCCCAAAAAAGTATCAAACATGGCATGGATTTAGTGACGAATTCCCTGCTTCTCAGGTCCTTTCATCAAATAGCTGAATTATTAGTATTGCTGTTAAAAATTAGTCATGTGTGACAGACTGAATCATGAATCCCCACAAAAGAATTTCTCAATCTTAATCTGCATCCCATACAATGGGTGTGAACCCACTGTAAATAGGACCTTTTGAAGATGCTATTTTTAGTTAATGTGTGGTCCAACTGAAGCAGTGTGGGCCTCAATCCGTATTACTAAAGTCTTTTATAAGCAGTAGGAATTCATACAGTCTGAGGCCATGAAGAAAAAAGCAGGTGGTCAGTGGAAACTGGAAGAGCAGACACAAGGAGAGAGAGAGATGGCCATGTGACTGAAGGCAGAGATGCAAGTCAAGGAACCCCAGGAATTGCGGCAAGCAAGCGCCAGAACACTACAGACTTCAGAGAGAAAGCATGGCCTCACTGATGCCGTGATTCTGGATTTCTGTTTTCCCAAACTGTAAGCCAATAAAGTCTTGTTGTTGAAGCCAACCCACTGTGTGGTATTTGTCATAGCAGCCTGGCAAAAACTAAGACACTGTGTAATAATTCCAAATTTTAAGTAATAAATAATCAATATAAAAACTGTATTTTTATAAAAGTTTTATACATCAAAATACCACTTTGTAAAAATAAATCTACCATGTGCTGAGCCCTCGAGCATGGGACTTGCCCTTATGAAGCTCATTACCACAAAGGAGAGTCTAAAGTTGTATGTAATGGTGCCTAAGAGTCTCCCCCTGAGTACCTCTTTGTTGCTCAGATGTGGCCCTCTCTCTCTCTAACTGAGCCATCTCGACAGGTGAACTCGCTGCCCTCCCCTCTACGTGGGACCCGACTCCCAGGGGTGTAAATCTCCCTGGCAACGCAGAGTATGACTCCCGGAGATGAATGTGGACCCGGCATCGTGGGACTGAGAGTATCTTCTTGACCAAAAGGGGGATGCAAAATGAGACGAAATGGTTTCAGTGGCTGAGAGATTCCAAATGGAGTCGAGAGGTCACTCTGGTGGACATTCTTATGCACTATATAGATAACACCTCTTAGGGTTTAACGTATTGGAATAGCTAGAAGTAAATACCTGAAACTACCAAACTCCAACCCAGCAGTCTGGACTCCTGAAGACAATTATATAATAATGTAGATTACAAGGGGTGACAGTGTGATTGTGAAGACCTTGTGGATCACACCCCCTTTATCTAGTGTATGGATGAGTGGAGGAATGGGGATAAAAACTAAAGGACAAATGGGGTGGGATGGGGGATGATTTGGGTGTTCTTTTGTCACTTTTATTTTTTATTCTTGTTCTGGTTCTTTCTGATGTAAGGAAAATGTTCAGAGATAGATTGTGGTGATGAACGCATAACTATGTTATCATACTGTGGACAGTGGATTGTATATCATGGATGATTGTATGGTGTGTGAATGTATTTCAATAAAACTGAATTTAATTAAAAAAATCAAAAAAAAAAGATTGCAACTTTGTAACCAAATAAATCCCCTTTATAAAAGCCAAAAATAAATAAATACATAAATAAATCTACCAAACCCAAACCAACTCATTTTGACACAATTAATCCTCTTAGAAGATGGCATTGGTCTATGAGGTAACAATCACATAAATTGAGATCAGAGTAAGTAAACTTGCAAGCAAAACTTTAAAAATTAGTCACTAAAATTTGTCTGTAAAATAGCAATATAAACCTTCCAATTTTTCCATGTGAAATTTTGACTACTTTGCTTAAACAACACAAGATAAGTGGAATTTTAGGCACAGTCCTTTGCAGATAATCACCACTCTCCTTCACTCCCACAAATTAAAAGTAAAAAAAAATAAAAGCATAAGTGACACTATTACTACCTTGTTTTTTAAAAGGCCCGAGGACCCCATCACTTTTTCAAAAAGCTGCTTTCCAACGTGAACATCAACTGCGGACAATGGATCATCCAAGAGGTAGACGTCTGCCCCACTATAGACAGTTCTGGCCAAACTTACTCGCTGCTTCTGACCCCCACTTATATTCACACCCTGGAAATGGAATAGGAGAGAAAATCAAGACCTGAGATAAAATGTGTAAATCTCAAAGCACATGTAGTTATATCCAAATGTTCTAGGAAGCAAGAAGAGGTAACCACCCAAGATTAACACTAAAACTTAATTTATCCAGGATTTCCAGTGGCCTATTCCTACCCTATTTTCCTAATGTAGGAGAATATTAACCAATAAATCTACTTTCTCTTACCTGCTTACCCTCAAAGGGAGATTCTGACAAAGAGAAAAGGATACCCAATTCCCAACTCTGAAAAGTTGTACCTGTAGACTATTAAACAAAACTTTGGGCTGCTAACCATATACTGACACTACTGATCATTTTTAATTGACACAGAGGAAATTGAGAATAATTGCTAAATTACCAAAGCAGTAATCAATATGTCCTATTTTCTCCCATAGAAAGATTAGTACAAGATCCTGTTGGCAAAAATACAACTCTAAGAAGCAAGAATATGGAATATACATCACTCCATGTAAGAATTAAAGGTGACATGTACAACCATGTATGGAGAATTACGTGGGCAAGCCCAATTTACTTGATTTATTTCATATTTAGTGTTTACAGGTCTGGTTTGAAAGCTCTCAGTGCATCACAGAACTTAGCCAATTACCAATAATTACAAAATGTCATTGCTTCTTTGCATTTCTCATCCTCTTCCTACTTAACAAACATCTCCTTTATATGACTATATTCTGGTTCCTATGCTAGCACTTCAAATTCAAAGATAAATGAATCAGGGCTTCTGTCATGAAGAGGAATAGTTTAGGAGGGAGACAGGTATGAAAAAACATATACTATCTATATGATGTGTGTGTGTGATGTGTATAAAAACCCTGATGAAGGAGGAATCAGTTCTTAGGGGTGGGGTAGAAGAGAGAGTGGATGATACGGCATGAAATACTTAATTGATTTGAAAGACTAGCCGGTTCACCAAAGGAATAGGGTAAGATGGAAAAAGGCATTCCTCTCTGGACTACTGACCCCAGCCCTCCTCTTGAAATCCTTTCCTTGCTTGGTTCTATGACAACATTTTTCTTGGTTTTTATCATTTGCTGACTCCTTGAAGCATTTCTTTATAATTTTACTGTGGGTTGAAGATTCCAATACCATGCTCTTTCTCAACTGTCTTTTCTTCTTGACTCCTTAAATGGTAGAATCCTCTAAGTTTCTACCCTGCATATTTTCCCCCTCATTCTAAGTGATATAATCAATTTCTACATCATCAAGTATCACTCAGCTTTTGGTAATAATGTCTAATATGTATTTGCCAAGATTCTAAATGTTTTACAGGTATTAACACTTTTAACTGTCACAAGAACACAACAAAACAGGTATATCATTATCATTTCTATCTTATAGAAGAGGAAACTGAGAGTTTGAGTTTACGAAGTGCTTTAGGACCGTATCTGCAACTGTTTTCTGTATTTTCATCCTCTAAACACAGCTTAAATGCCTCAAACTCATTAAGTTTAAGATGACTTTTTCCCATTCTTCCCTCCCCAAACTGCTTCTCCTTTGTTCATTATCTACCAAGGCATTTTTGACACCTCAGGATTCTTTATCCCCTTCTTCATTAGTTCACCAAGTCTTCTGTACCGTGAGTGGAAAAGGTTAAGAGTTCAGAAGCCAACTATTGTGACTGTGATGCCTGAATCTTGTTTTTCAGCACTTCCAACTGTATGACCTTGGGAAAATTAGATAAGTTTTCTGACATTCACTTAACTAGCCTGAAAATGGGATTATCGCAATAACTGCCTCATGGGGTGCAGAGGGCACTGAATGAGTGTAAAACACTTAAGACAAATACAACACTGAGATGGACACAGTCACTGTTAGCTACTATCTTTTTCATCCAATCACTCCTCTTTTCAATCCATCATCTGCCTTGATATCACTTATCCTGTAATTGTGTCATCACCTTGCTTAAAAACCTAGGATGACTACATCTCCACTCTTCTATCACCTATGAGCAATGGCAAATTCCTTAGGATATATTTAAGACACTTTTATTATGGCATTTACTCACCTTTTCAGCCACTCTCCCAATCCTCCCCTAAAGTGACAATGGCCCTGCCAACCAGACTAACTTGCCCTTTCAAAACAAGGCAGAGGCTGTTCACTCTGCCTGGGAGCCCACACCCCTGCCCTTTCAACCCAAATACTGCCCATTCTGAGAAGACCTCTTACAACCAATCTTCTCCCCAGGGCCCCAAGTGCAGTGAACCATTTCCTCCCTTTCCATTGTCCAGTGCCTTATTTACAGGTCCCACCACTGGGACGGGTGATACCCACATCAGTCCCTCTTACCAGCCTATAAACTCCTAGTTCATCCTTGTATTCCCAGCATTTAGGTAGTGCCTGACAATAAACAGTATCAACAAATAATTAACAATCATTGGCAGAGGTCCCCTAGACCATAAATCCCCTAAAGGCAGCAATGATAGCTCTCACTCACCATTATTTGCCCAAAGGTAAAATATGAGAATATAATAAATTAATTAATGTTTGTGGTCAACTGAAGAATTCCAAAGGTGAAGATGAATAAAAGTGAAGGAAATTCTACAGTAATCTTGGCTGTCTCACAAATAGCAAAAAAACAAATTTCTTCTGGAATGTTCATTTATATGTTTATTTTAAAGATCATCAGAATGGGAGAAATTTAACTATAAAAAGCAGATTTTATAAATGGCAATAGTATTTCATGCCTATATCCAATCTATACTTATTCTTTGGGTTTTTGTTTTTTCCTTTTTAAATTCTTTCTAGTTACATGCTAGTAGATATTTCATATTATTAGGGATTCTATTTTATCAGCATATTTAATATGTATTAACAAGTTAAAAGAAGTCATGCTTCTGTACTTATGGTGCCATTTAGCCTAAAGACAATAAGACGCCAGAAAAAAAAACAGATGTTGGAAAGTGTGCCGGTTTGAATGTATTGTGTCCCCCAAATGCCATTATCTTTGTGGTCTTGTGGGACAGACTTTTGGTGCTGATTAGATATGCTTGGAATGTGCCCCACCCAGCTGTGGGTGGTGACTCTGGTGGGATACTCCCATGGAGGCGTGGCCCTGCCCATTCAGGGTGGGCTTTGATCTGGGGAGCCATATAAATGTGCTGACTCAAAGAGACTGAACGGAGTGCAGCTGTGAGTGACGTTTTGAAGAGGAGCAAGCTTGCTAGAGAGGAACGTCCCGGGAGAAAGCCATTTTGAAACCAGAACTTTGGAGCAGATGCCAGCCATGTGCCTTCCCAGCTAACAGAGGTTTTCCAGACACCATTGGCCATCCTCCAGTGAAGGTACCCGATTACTGATGTGTTACCTTGGACTGTAACTGTGTAGCCAAATAAACCCCCTTTTTATAAAAGCCAATCCATCTCTGGTGTTTTGCATTCCGCAGCATTAGCAAACTAGAACAGAAAGAAATTATTCCTATTTAATACTATAGAGAAAATATACCTGCAAAGCAAAGGCAGAATCAGTCTGGTTAAGGGGTGAATTTTGGTTAACCCTAGATTAAATATTTCTACTTTGTACAATTTTGTTACATAATATATTTTATTTATCATTTTATGTAGCAGAACTAATAGACAATATGAGGTCAGGGGTAAAAGTGCCTCACAATGTTATGCCAACTCTCTTTTCAAAATTCAAAGCACTCGATGAGGATTATTTGTTCATCTTCATAACACACATGAATGGTAGGCAGAGACTGCTTTTGCATTCATATTTGATTAATGGATATTTTAGTCACAGGTTGGGGATAATCTCTTGGGATCACACTTTGGCTCACGGTATCTGCCTTTTTTTTAATTCTGAAATACTGGACAGAGTAATAACCATTCATTACAAAGATAAAAATTAAGCAGAGCAAAAAATTAGATGACTGGAAAATGAATTCTTTAAGTGAGAATAAGCAAACATGGATTAAGCACATTAATAACAGCATCATCTCAAACCCAGCCTTGGGTGCCAACCACTGGAGACTGGTACTGAGGCTCTGCTGCTACTGACCTAGGCATGGCTTTGTATTCAAGAGACAGGAAGAAAACAAAACTATTATTCACTCATTAGAAAATGAACAGCGTAGTGCATTTAAAGCAAATGCTGATGATCAAATCTTACTCCGTTTATTATCCCATGTGGATAATAACCACAGAATTTCCTACTGATTTTTAATCTGTTTTCCAGATATTCAATTATTTGTCCTTAATACTGTTGTCTCTTTTATGGCAATTGTATAATGATTTTTCTAGAATTATAGTTGTATAGTTCTTTAAGATGTCAGCAAAAAGGCTATAAACATTTCATTAGCACAGCTAAATAGAATTTTATTTCTGTATATGATAAATTATATTTCCTCATTCTTTCTCCAATCTCAGTTTGATCTCCGTTGGGTAACTGCTCCAAATCTGGAAGGAGAGCACAGGCTTCCAATACTTGCTCATAAAACTGCTTCTGCATGACGGAGCCAAAGAGAATGTTTTCTTGCAAAATGCAATTCTGAATCCAGGCCTGCTGGGAAACATAAGCCACAGAACCCTAAAAAAATTAAAGAGGGAAAAGGAGAAGTTACATCATCATGTTAAAAGAACATATTTAGTCCATGTTTTTTGCTTCCTGTATTTTTCAATTAAAAATTCAAAGTACCCCTCTAATGAGTTGATTTGTTTTTCTTATTTACTTTCACCATAGCTTCTACCAAAGTTATCTTTCTCTGGTGGGATTCTCCAGAAGCAGATGTTGAAACAATGTTTGGGTAGGAAACTGTTTATTTGGAATCAACCACTGTGCAAGGAAAGGCGGTTCGGGTAGAGGGAAAAGTCACAGTGTGATATGGACCTGATAAAGCTTTGCCCAACCCTTCAGACTGGTATGGAGGACTTGTCCCATGTTAGGCCGAAATAGCCTGGCCTTTAAGGGCAGAGCCTCAGGCCATGCAGCTCTCTGCAGCCCAGGCCAACCCTGAAGGAGCTGATGCATTCCCCACAGCTGGATGACAAGCTCTTCCTAAGAGAGATCTGTGCAGCCCATCTCTATGCCTTGCACATAATCACTGCTTCTATTTTCATTTTTTGGTGACTTTATGGCTTGAAATAATTTTTAAGTATATGACAATCTGCTGCAAAAAATATCCTCTTAACTAATCTTACTCTTCTTGAAAAGAAATCTACACATATGGAGTATTTGAACTAGAGTCCTACTTCTCAATCTGTCCCATGAACTCTATCCAAACACTAATGTTGGTGTTATTTTGACTACTGCACACTCTGTAACAATATCAGCCATTTAAAGTACTTTCTGACGTAGATATGCATGTAAACATTAGCCTTTTGATTTCTAGTAACTACTTTTTAACTACTTTAAAGTTTAAATTTTAATTGTTCTTTGTTGAGCATGTCAGACATTAAGACATATAATGGCTTTTGATCAGAAACAATATAATTTTGATCTGACCTGATCTTAAACACAAAAATAATAGCTCTTGAATTGCCTTGTGAAGCTTTGAATTGCCTTTGATTAGAATAGCATATAAAATCAGTTCACAGTTGGTAAATATTTTGAATACCTGCTGCACATTAGGAAACTTAATGGGAACAGAGAATAAAGAACTGAAGAAAAAGGAGAGAAGACTGAAAAACATAACATACAATATCAAAAAAACTAAATTCTATTGTTGTGAGATACGGACTAGATTTTATCTTTATCAACTGCTAATTATTTTTAAAGTCCAAATAAAAGGCTGCCTTCTCTCTGATTCTTTTTCCTAAGTTTCCTATGCAGAATTTGTCATTTTTATACTTTGTATCATTTTTTATATATGATTTAGACATTTATCATAACTGATCTTGGTATATCTCTTGCTACACTAGGAACTCTATAAGAAGAGGGACATATTTTATTCATGCTTGTTTCCCTGGTACTAAGTGCAGGCACATAGTTGTGTACTCTGTTAATGTTCGCTTGGTGAAAACAGCTGAATGAAAGGAAAACAAAATTAATATGATAGCTGTTATGTTTGAAAAGGACACTCCCTGGTCTATGAAAAGTTATAATCATCTTGACGGTACAAAAAAATGGCTGATTGCAATCATTGTGAAGAACACAGGGATACAAAGATAGTCAAACTTAGCAAGTTGTGGTGTTCATTAAGTATAATTTTATCAGAAGAAGTACTAGTGATCACACTTGATCCTAAGCTGAGTAACAGTTAGTAATGCTGGAAGAGGAATAACACAAAATTAATCATTAAAGGACTGGAGTTAGAATTTAATTCCCAGAGAAGAGAAGACAAGGGTGAAGAAACTGGTTTCAAATCCTTAGAGCTTCTCTTCTCTTTTCAGAGGTGAGAAGGAAGGATTGAGCTATCATTTTAACTGAGTTACTTCTGCCTAAGGAAGAAATATATGGCTAATCTAGTATTTCAAGAAAGAAACTGCTAAGAATTTGTTGAACTCTTTTCCTATCAACCTTTAAAAATAGGATGCTCCCTCCTGCCCTTTCTCCCCTGCACTGTAAACTGTTGGGATTGTGGGTCACAGGAAGAAGTGGGTATTTTCATTGAACATTGTTTAACATTCCTCATGAATGCAAATTTGTACCATTAAACCGACTACTCTTGGTGTAAAATTTTGACATGTGTATAAAAATAAAAAAAGGCCCTCCCACCCCCCCCACCCCCCAAAAAATAGAACGAGTGTTTGGGAGTAGACCTCTCCCACAATCCAATCCAAAGGCTGCATCTGAAATGAAGTTGCAGATTTTGAGGTTTCATTTCAATAAAAGAGCCTACCCCTGAGCTGCTACAAGACTTCTTAGAAATGGAATGACCTCAATTACTCAGGCAATCTTACAATGAATGATAATTAGAAAACCAAACAAATCACATTTATTTCTGTATAATTGGTTACAATTCAGTTAAAATCATCAAACAATTACCATAAGCATTCATATATGATTTGCTGAAGTATTTGGGGGACAGAATGCTGTTATTAATTCACCCATGGTTAATTTCTACAAAAATTTAAATGTTTGTTACAAACTAGAAATGCCCATTAAATATCTGCATCTTCAATTCAATTTGATAAATTCTTATTGACACTCATAATGTGCTGGCTGCAGTCTATTACACTAGGAGTTGTGGAAGAATATATTGTTGACATTACCTTCCTTTGGACTACTCCTGTGAGTTTCTCCATTTCCCCCAGAATGGCAGAAAGCACAGATGATTTTCCAGACCCAACCTGCCCCACAACAGCCACTAAAGCTCCTTCTGGAATCATTATGTTCAAGCTGAATGATAAGAAAAGGAGAGTTGATACAAGAATGTCTTGTTACAGTTGTTTTTAATGTACATTCCTAGACAGGCCACTTTATCAGCACACTGGCCATCTTGTTCAGGGCTAGTCACATTAGTCTACAAACACCCAACCTTCCAAAATGCAAACTAAAAAATGAACAACCAGTGCTGCTGAGGCAACAGAAAAAGTAAATAGCTGAGAGTAAAACAGCTATGAAAATAAAAGATAAAGTTTAAAAAAAAAAGCCAAGTTAATTTCAACAAATTCACCTACCTCTTACAGAATTCAATGCTTCAAAAAAAAAAGTATTTAAAGTTTTTCACAAATCATGACTTACTCTTTTAGAATCGGAATCCCTGTTTTATTCCAGGAAAAGGAAGCATTTGTAAATCCAATGGCGTGATCTAGGAATAAAAACAAATACATGATGCATTTTAGAACCAATTACTTCCAACTTAGGAGTCAAATAAATATTGAATGCAAAGAGGAATGCTGACCTCCTATGTAGTTTGTTTCAATGTTTTGAGGAAGAATTTCCTCAGTGTTGAGAAAGTCTTCCAAACGACCCAATGATATCTTTGTCTATAAAAATAAACACAGATGGAATTTATTTTGTTTGAAGTAGAACTGAAACTAAAAACTGTTTGTAAGATGTATAGTATGATGAAAATTTTAGATGCAAATTGAAGATATTGCTATAAATATTTAGCAAACATAGTTTGTATTATTTTACTGTTATAGATGAATTCATCTCTAAGGAGAAAGAACAGTTTCAAGGATCAAAGATCAAAACAAACACCATCATCCAAGCAGGAAAGCAAGAGAAGAGGAAAGAAAAAGTCCTCCTCATAATTCTAAAATATCCATGACTAATTAATCAAAACATAGAAAGATTAGTTTTCATAAGCAATTTCAGGTGTTCTTATTTATTTAGTGAAGGCAGCAGTATATCACAGGGAGTTGGAGAATACTTTGGCATACCATACCTTTAGCTAGATTCTTATTTCAAAAGCAAATCAAAACTTGTTACTCTAAGAATTGATATTTTCCTTAAAAAAAAAAAAAAGTGTGCTGCTAAAACAAGTGTCAGAAGCGTCCCAGCAAAGATACTTCTGTGCCCTCTGCTGGTGAATATATATAAAATAAAGTAAAAAAAGTATGATGGGACAAAAATGGCTTAATGGTACTTATTAATCAAATATGTTTCTCTTTATTCCAATATAAAAAAAAAATTTAAAGGAGTAGTTCTTAGATTAAAGGGCTGATTTCACTAAGCAATGGTTCACTTTCGTATGAACCTAGACTTGATGAAAAGGATATGATGGGGGAACGACCAGAAACCCAGAAAGAAAAAATTTAACTGATCAAATCTTGGACACAGGGAGCAAGGAACCCACTTCTTTGGACTCTCTTCTGATTGTTAGCAGTTTTCTACTGATTGTGGGATCTAAATGGCCTTCAGGGTTTGGAGATTTTTAGGCAGGTGGATTCTGATATCTCATACATAGTTTGATGGCAGACTGCTACTATCAATACACTTTCTCGCTGCTTATTCATCCCATACATATGAAATGCTGCTGAGCCGTATATAAACATTCAGATCCAGTTTTGTACATGCACCTGATTGTAAATTTTCAACTGAAAACACAAAATGAATTGTCTGATGCCACAGTGTCTAAAACCAGCTTTAAAAAGAAAAAAACTAAGTAAAAGAAACTAATACTTAAATAAAACAACATCATATCATGAAATATTTAAAATGTCACTTTGGCAGAGGAAAAGTATAAGTAAGGAAAACAGGATTCCTTTCATTCTGTAATTACCTCTATTACTCATTATCAGGAAGACTAACCTTAAAAGCACTGTTAAGCATGAAGGGTTAAATGACATACAGAAAATAGGACAAAGAAATAAAATGATCAAAACCATAGATTTCAGAACATAATGATTCTTAAATTAAGAGTACTCTGGATGTACCTGGACCACTGTTGAGATCACCGTTGGTAAATCAAACAAAGGGAGCCTCAAGATATTAAACAAAGACATAGACGTGAACACTTTAGTAGCTGTTAAAATATTTCCTTCATCCAGTAAGAAATAGACACTGAAGGTGGCCAGAGATACCTAGAAAATAGATACATCATTTTCTTCAAATATTCACTACTAACAACATTATGAGGTGCAGTCTCAAAAATTAGGACAGAAAATTTTAGTGTCCTTTTTTTGGGGGGGAGGGGGGATACAGAAACTCAGTAGTATTGCAGAAAAATAGAAAATACAGGTTTAGTACAGATCATACAATTGCACATCTTAGACAATTACACCCTGGAAACCATATAGTCCAGCTCCCTTTTTTAAGATATGATGTATTCTTACTAGAGGTTTTCTTTTTTTCCCATTTGAAATGAATACCAGTTAATCTTTTTTCAAAGTAGTGACTTTTGACATAAACTTATTTTCCAGTGGTGTGTGCATACACTCAAACTTATATGTACTAATTATGTTTTCCATGTTTCATAAAATTATCTGAATAAAGAGTAAATAAATCATGGCTAGTAAGATTTATATGTTTTCTTATAAATTTCCTTTAGAAAACATCGAAAAGTTCATTTATGCATGGAAATGTATTGACTTGTTATCATGTGCATAGTATTGGCTTAAGCAAAAGCCTCTTATACTTTTCTATCAAGAGTATTTCAAATGCAAATATTGCTTTCACTTCCATAATACCAACATGTTTGTTTAAATGAGAAAAATATTTTAAATTATCAACAGAGAAAAATACAGAACTTTTCCTGTCCTTTACTATCACCTGCAGTGGTAACTGATTAAATTGGTGCTCCAATTGTATGTGGTTTGCTTATCCTTTAGCTTTCCACCCATTGCTACATACCTCAAGGCAATTTACACTCTAGTTTAATTAAATAACATGGGACGACTGCTGCATACATGGTGGGATAGAAAGAGAACGACTTTGGTTCATTTCACTTTGCTTTCAAATACTAACTTTATGGCTTTGAAGATGTTTCCAAAATATTATGAACTTCCATTTCCTCTTAAGAAATGAAAAAAACTAATGCCTCATTAGTATGAGAATGAAATAATGCAAGGTTTATAACTTGCCTGGTTTACAGAAGAAATACACAATAAATGTTACTTCCCTTTCCTCCTCCGTATATTGTGACTTTGGGTCCTGCTTAAAAAGGGTTAATCATAAAAATTAAGAAATTTTAGAGCTGGAATGAAACTTGGAAATGTAGGTTATATTTTTTAAGAATTATGAAGGCATATGTTCAATCTGTGAGAAATGTATAAAGTAAAAGCTAATAATGTATATACACATTCACATGCACACAAATCAATGAGAATACAAATATTTTCCCTTCTTTAAAAATCTTGTCTTCTAATCTACATAAATTAATGACTGCATTTCTTGTATTTCTTTTCATTCAGAAATGGATGATTTCACTTGAGGCATCTAAACTCTAGGTAATTTGGAGATGAGTCTGTGAATCAAATTTGGAAATCAAAACAGGAAATACACACACTCACCAAGAATGGGAAGCAAGTTAGTGTCAGCATAGAAAATACAGCAAGATACCCAGCTGATTTTTGAACTTTCAATTCCTGTTCTCGAATTTCAATAATCTTCTTTTTATATGAAGGTCCCATGCATAAAGTTTAAGGATCTGTAAAGGAGTTAGATAATGACTCTTTGGCAATCAATTTCATTGAAAAATTGTAAACACGCACACATAACAAATACTCACCCACCCACACATATATATAATTGTGGACATAAAAAAAAAAGCTGTGCTTACAAAGAAAAGTGAATTATTTCTGTTTTCAACTGAAAAATATTTCCTGGAGTTGTGGTTTTTCTGGGAGGTGGAGGGGGTGGGGGGAGAGAATCACCATTTCCCCAGTTTCAAATCCGTCCTACCATCAATACTTATTCCTGAGCCAGACTGTGGCAACATCCCATCTCTCAGTACAGACTCCACCTCAGTTTCTGTCTAGCTCAGTCCAGTCACTCCTCCAGCTGGTTCAACTCTTCCTTGTCCACTCCTCATTTCTTAATAACATAGCCCCTCTGACCAGCCTCCCAATTTCTTCAAGACTGATACCTTGGTACATAAAGCCATTCTCTGAAAGGTGACTGGAGTTTTGAGATTTTAAACTATTTGCTGAGATGAAAAATGCTGAAAGGCAGGATCACCACATTTATCTCATTTTAGAGTGAGATAAAACTGCAAATTCCAGCTCCATCTCCTACAGGCTCTGTGAATTTAGACATGACATTTAACTACTCAGAACCTTTGTTTCCTTATTTGTAAAATGGGCAATAGGAATCTTTTCCCTGAGGTTTATAAGAATTCTACAAGAAAACAGATGCATAGGGAAAAGGAGAGCCTGTGACAGATAGAAAACGTTCAATAAGTGGTCATAATTATCATTATTATCAGAGAGAGACCTTATGCAGGTGTTATCAGACCCCCAGGATGCTGAGGGTCCAATCTCTTTAAACTATCCTGTCATTTGGACCTCTACATTATTCCAGCCTAATCTCTGCCTGGACTGCTATTTGGACTTTGCTCAGACACTGAGGAAATGTTCTCTAATTTTACCTAAACTGTCCTAGTCCTACTGAAAAAACAAAATTCCTTTTGAGAATACCAATATTTAAGACCTATGAACGTACATTGCTGTACTGTTTTGGATGCAGGGGCCAGAGAGCTTCAAGATACATGTGAATATTACTTTTGGCTGTGTGGTCTTATTAAATAATGAGTTCAATTTCAGAGCATTGAAAAGGTGCACTCTACATTTTACTTAAGGCTACTCTTAATTTCAGAGTAGACGTAAGTGGAAATCTGCCCCCTTTTCAAAGTATCTTTAATCTAACAATTTCTTTCACTTCAGTAATGTACAAATTTGTGAAAGTTCTATGCAGTACAGTGCAGCAGAGCATTTACTGAATCCAAGGTGAATCAATGTGTACATGCAGTGGGTATATCCTCCGCATATAATAATAGATGCAACAGATAGAGGAAATTTCCTATGCAATTGTCAGTGCCAGAGGAAATTCGATATGGGCTTTGCAAATGTTGCCTCTTAGAAAAATCTGGTGAAACATAATCAAGGTGCAATAGGATTTGAAATTTTGTATATAAAAGTCCATGATTTCACCCGTTTTATCACAGAAAAAAATATTAGTGGCATGAGGATGTAACTTTCCTATGGGACAAATAATTTAGAGCATACATCTTTTGTAGAACAGCATTTGTATGATCATTTCTGTCCTACATAAAACAACCTAAATGACATCTGATCAATTCCCCTGTATAAATCTGCCTTCTCACTCTTGCCTGCTTAATCCCATCTCTTCTACCTAAACCCTTAAGTAATACTTTGTGTCTTTGGGGATATTTGTGGTTACTATGGGTGAAAAACAAAAAGAAAATGTCAAGTTTTTTTACTTGGTTTGGCATGTAAATGCTACTTTAACAATAAGAATTCTAATATATCTGAAATCTGAAATCTCCTCCCCCAAGTTGCACATATATATTTACTTTGAGATACTGAGAATAGCAAAAAAATTATTTGTTGACAAATTTATAGCCACACTCAAATAATTAAATAAAAGGCATATCTCTTTTATATTACCTTAATTCCATGTAAGATTTCATTGCGTAGTTTTAACTGTTTATCTTTGGTCTTCGTTTGACTTTTCTATTTAATAGGAAAAAAATGAAAGCACATTTGACAAAAGTTTGTAATATATTTACTTGCATGGCCACAGCTATTATTTTTAAAAGATACAGTCTACTTCCTCATTTTAATATAAGATTTAGTTAAGGAAGATCCTCTTAGAGTATTCATACAATATGATTCTATTGATAATGTTGGAAAGTAATTATAAGTAGATGTTTAAAAATTTAAGAGTAATAAATAATGGAATAAAAGCAGGATGTGTACTTTTCAAAATTGTACAAAATATATTCATTTAAATATGACTTGATTAAAATTGAAAAATTAAAATAAGAAATACCCATATTCTATTAAAATGGGGTACAATTTAAAAACTCTCTTAACTATTGAAAATGTAAGTATGACAGGAATGAAAATAAAGCTTTCTATATCATAAGCACATTATCCTGAGTGCTATTAGTACTTTAGTAATTAGAGTAACTAAAATTTATATTTTCAAATACTGGAATTTTCCTTTTACAAATACAAAGTAATTTTGTATATGAATTCAAATATTTAATAATCATAATAGTTTATATTTAACATTGTCTGAATATTGCTTATTAAGGATTTCCTCCAATATCATCGCCACTTTTGCGTTGTATGTACTGATAAACGTTTTTACATCTTATAAAGAATATGTTTACAAGTTAATACTCATGATATTATGTTTCCACAATTTAAAGGTGCATTTTCTGTTTAGTATATGTGTTTATAATATTGCAGTCTCTTTGAAGTTTCTAGGACTTCAGATTAAGGTTCCAACAATGTATTTTTATTCCAAATAATTTGATTTTAAATGTCATTATTTAAAAAACAAAATAATCTTAAAAAAAGTTTTTAAAGGTTATTATAATTATAAACAAACTTGTAATCCTAAATCCTAGTGTGTTTAATATTTCTGTTTTAGAATTACCTGCTATATGCTAGCTCTCATCCCTAAAGACTAGTCATCTTTTTAGTAATTATTTGGTAAATTCAGAAAAATATAAAAGAAGGTAAAAATTACCATTATTTAAAAAGTATTAAAATAAGTGAAAAATCTCCCCTCCCTCTATGTAATTTCAATTCTACAGGTACTTATTCTTAAAAGACTGGTGCTTTACCTCCAGATTATTTCTCTGCTTATGCAAATAAATTTATAGCTTTATCTATCTATGTATATATTTCTCTATCTATCCATCTCTCATACATTTGTACATTGGTATATTCACATTTTTAAAACTGGACTCATGGTATATATTTTTAAGTGTGTGCATTTATGTGAGTGTGTATCTATTTAATTTGCTTTTTCCCCTAATACATATATGATGGACCCATTTCAAAGTCAGTTCATATATATTGTTCATCGCTGATCCATTTAAAATAATAAAATATTTGATAAGCAATGCATCTGCTTTGTGTGTTCACTTAACCTGTGAAATCATCTTTCTCCCCCACTACAGTTTGATTTCCTTCAAGGCAGTGAATGATTCTTTGTTTCTCTATTACTACAGCTATACCACAGTACAACATGTGTGCATAGCATGGTGTCAAAAAATATATTGACAGTAATATGAATGACTGAATAAAAGGAAGAGAATTCCAGTTAATTCAGTTAAGCATTTATTATCCACATGTTGCATAAAGTCATTCCTTGCTCACTTTAGCCACTAGACTCATCATCACTCTTCAAAGAAGCCAAGCATGGCCCCACCTCCAGCCTGTGCACACACTGCCCCTTTGCTTGATGTAGTCTTTCCATCAGTTACCCACATGAATTGCTCCCCTACCATGTACATACACCACATCCTTGGAGAGTACATTCCTGTCCCTGTAGGTAAAATGGTGCTCTTCATTACTCCATCCATTTACCCTGATTTGTTTTTCTTCATACACATATTATCACCTGATATTATGTTATATATAACATAATTTGTAAATGCATTTACATGCCTGATCTCTGTCTCCCCCACTAGTTCCATGAGAGCAGGGACTTCTCAGTTCTCCTCATTGTTATATTTCCTGTGCCTGGTGCAGTGATGGGCACAGGATAGACGCCTAATCAATATTGGTTGAATGAATGAGTGATGATAAATTTGGTTTGTTTCTATTTATAAGTACCATTTCCTCTGTATACAAAAAAAGCTATATGTTATTGTCAACTCAAATCAGAAACCTCAGCTTCTGTTTGACATAAGCAACAAACAGTCATCATTTTCTTACCTTCAGGTGTTTTATTCTAGTAGCAACCAAAGCATTTATTGGGATAACAAGCACAAGAACTGCAACCCCTGCTAACACTGCTGGACCCAACTCCTGCCAAAGGAGTGATATGGCCATCAGGATTTGAAAAGGTGCTGACCAGAGGAGATTGAGGTTTGCTGTCAAGTCCATGAGCTGTTGGGCATCTGCTGACATGAAGTTGATAATTTCCCCAGTGGAAAACTTTTTTCGAGAAACACTAGATAAAAATAGGGCCTGGAAAAAAGAGAGGCAAAAAATTTTAAAGTGTTCTGTAGATCATGAAGCATCCATATATTAAAAAATGGTAACTTTTAATATATTTAGGAAAATACACAGGGTTACTTAATTGCATTTGGGTTATTCCTATAACATCAAGGGGCATGACTTTTAGATGAGTAAAATGCAATTATTGATCAAAGTACATATTTTGGAATTCAATGTGTATTGGTAGAGGGTAACATTTGGGTTCCTAAACAAAGGTTTACCAAGAATGCTTTACAACCTGTTAATTGCAAAGAAATCTACTCTAGAAGCAATGAGGCTCTCCTCCATTTATTAGCATTCCTATAATGTTAAAACATCTAAATTTATCAATACAAAGCACATAAATAAATCAATGAATACTGAATGAATACTGACAAATATCAGGCTGCTAGAAACAGTGGAAAATTTAAAAAGGACATAGTCCCAATTCTCAAGGAAATTACAGTCGAGTTGTGGAGCCAGGCTACACACACACAACACACCTCATACACACATTGTAAGTGCAAAAACAGCTTCTAAGGGCCATGGAAATTTAGAGGCATAAGACTACTGCAAAGACTTCACAGAACAGATGGAAAGACACCTTGTGCCGGTTTGAATGTACTGTGTCCCCCAAATGCCATTATCTTTGTGGTCTTGTAGGACAGACGTTTTGGTGCTGGTTAGATTTGCTTGGAATGTGCCCCACCCAGCTGTGGGTGGTGACTTTGGTGGGATACTCCCATGGAGGTGTGACCCCACCCATTCAGGGTGGGCCTTGATCAGTGGAGCCATATAAAACATGCTGACTCAAAGAGACTGAAGGAGTGCAGCTATGGGTGACGTTTTTAAGAGGAGCAAGCTTGCTAGAGAGGAACATCCCGGGAGAAAGCCATTTTGAAACCAGAACTTTGGAGCAGACGCCAGCCATGTGCCTTCCCAGCTAACAGAGGTTTTCCGGACGTCATTGGCCATCTCCAGTGAAGGTACCCGATTACTGATGTGTTACCTTGGACGTTTTGTGGCCTTAAGACTGTAACTGTGTAGTGAAATAAACCCCCATTTTATAAAAGCCTATCCATCTCTGGTGTTTTGCATTCTGCAGCATTAGCAAACTAGAACACACCTTTACTTCCAAGGCCCAATTCTCTTATACCAGTATATGTTATCTAATATTTGCATAACAAATCCAATATCCCCACATGCATTGTAATAGGCAACCTCTTATGAAGAATACTGGTAAAAATCCATTTAAATGATTCCCCACCCATCTAAAGTTTCTAGTGAAATGTGTAAATAACTGCAAAAAAGAGTGGAGAATTAGTACCTGTACTGAAAGCCAAGTATAATGTCTATCCATATGCCAAAAATTTAAAGAAAGTTCCACTAAAATGACTAAAAGAGAGACAGGATTGAGAGCTAAACTAACAAGAGTAAATGAGATATGGAGGCACTCAAAATCTACTGATTCAATAAGAAAATAATGCAGAGGCCAAGGAAAAAGCCCATCTGGAAAATAAGCGGGCAGAGTCCTCGGTAGAACACCCATAATACTGCCTGGTTTAAAGAAGAGGCAGTTAATGAAGGGAGGGCTGTGGGGCTGACCGTGGGGAGGACACAGCCTTGGGAAGTTCACAAGGTGCTAGCATCCCCCTAGAACAGTTTCCATTTCTGCACAGTAGATTGGAGACATGTCTGCTACATTTCTGAAGTTGTGCTGGTGATGAAATAGGATGACAACTTCCAGAAGAGAAAAACACAAAACAAAACTATTCAGTACAACAGTTAAACTTCCAGCCATTTCTCCTCCAAGTACAGCTCTTTAAGCTCCCACTAGTAAGATTTTATCCACCTGCTGTGGCTAAGTGAAAGAATAGAAATCCACACATTGTAATTCTCATTTCATTAAGCCTATAGCATTTTTAAATGAGATCCATTGATTTCTAAAAGTGTCTACCTCCCAACTTATAATTATAAACAAATACAAACTCTTTTCTACCACACTTCTAGAAGGACAAGATAACTAATATTTAGTATTTATAATACTAGATAATTTAGTTCAAAATAACTGAATTACCCAAAGAATCAAACAAATGCTCTCCTTTGGGAAAAAGTTATTAGAATAAACTTCTGAAAATAATTGAATATCTTTTTCATCTTTACAGTCAGAGAAAAAGATATCCAACAAAAATGAATAAGAAAAATGGGGAAGTTATTTTGATAATGAAAACATGATTGTAAAAATTTTTGTAAATTCAGTGAAGGCACCAAAATCCCAAATGGATACTATGAGAAAAACTTTTCCCAGAAATTAAAGAAAAACTATAAAAAATGAAATGATGAAAGAAAAGATTTAAAGCACGGAGAAAAGGTACAGGAAATCACATATATAGCATATGTATATATATGTTTGCATATAAATTTCTTTATCCATTTCGAGTAATTAAAAAAACAGTCTCTAGAACAGAATAATAACTTTACGACCATGGAGAAGTTACTCAACTGCTGAGTTTCCATTTCCTCACATTATTATACACTACATCTACCTCTATAACTACAAGTGAACATATATCTGTATCTATAAGCCAGGCACATAATAGTGCTAAAACAGGGCATAAAAGCATTATATATATGTATGCACATGTGTTATTTTACAAAGACAGAAAGAAAATAAATAATTAAAGAAAAAAAATAGAAGACAATTTATCTGGGTGAAAGAAAGATTTCAAACCAAGATGCAGTCAGAAGTACCAGCCAAATTAATTTGAAAACAGAATATTTTCTAATCCTGGTGAAAGTTGTGAATTGTAAGGAAAACAAAGAAATCCTATAAGTACTCAGACATGGGAAAATTAAAACAAAACAGATTATTCTAAAATGGTGAGGTTGGATGTGGGAATTGGCAGCTGCTATCTCATCACAACTAACATCAGAAAACAGTGTTGGAATGGTTACAAAGGGAAAAACTTACTTCGTATCTAAGAATTCTATATTCAGCTATGTATGTTTAATTACAAGGAAAACAACGAATCACGCAATTACAGAACTAAAGTATATCACACACGTACTTTTCCTAACATAATTACTCATGGTATTCTATTCACTGATGAATGAGTCCAAACGAAGAGCACATGAATAGAGAAAACCTGATCCATTTAGTCACTGTCTCAACAAATAGCTACTGAACACTAGTAAGTGCCAGACACTACTGTTCCTAGGTACTGGGACAAACTGATAGAAAACAAGCAAACAAAGAAACAAAAAACCCTACTTAATGGGGGAGCCAAACAATTAAACATAAGCAAATCACAATATACACAGCACCCTATTGTTAAGCTTGTTTTAAGGGTGCATTAACCCACATATTTTTAGCTTCTGTAAAATAATGCTTTAGTATCTATAAGTGTCTCCAGGTGGCCAAGCCCCAATTCAATATAGACAAGCCAATCCCACCTTGGTGAGCTCCTGCACAATCCTTGTACTTTCCCACAAAAACCAAAATAAAGACTCTTTCTCAGTCCCACTCACTCTCTCTGCCAGGTGACCAACCCTGGTGTTTTCCCCACGTGGCATGGCATGAACTGTGAATACAATAAAATTTTCTTCACTATGTCAGTCTCTGTCTCTTGATCTGCATCTAGCCTTACCATACCTCACACAAAGTGATATAAACAAAACAGAGGCATATATAGAAAAATAAAGCAAAGTAGGGAAGTGATAGGAGAACCTAGTTCAGGGTCAAAACAGACCTCTTTGACAGGTGACACGTGAGCAGAGCAACGTGAATGAAGTAAGGCAGTCTAGGCCATGCTGGAAAGATATGCATGGTAAGTAGTAAACCGATAAATGGGGGGGAGGGAGGGAGTAGCATGTGCGTTATAATACCATATTTGCAAACAACAAGGGGAACACAATTCATTCCAAGACAGATACAGAACAAGTAACTCCTAAGACTTCCCTCCTCCCCAAGAAAAGAGTCTGTCAATCTTAGACCAGGCTTACCACCTCTAATAATAAGCCCTTGGTGAGGTCAGGCCCCAATTTCATAATAATATGGGACATCTAGTACCTGCTACAAGAGCCACTCAGGACCTTGAAGGTATCTAAATATCAAAAAAATCTGATGTTAAAATTTATATAGGATGCAGAAGAGAAATGGAACAACTCCAGTTAGCTCCATGGAGAAAGACTCCCTCTGTTAGGCAGATAGAGGATAAAAGACTCAGAGGAAAGGCCTGCCCTATATCACCACCCAGTTTCAGATCCCATCCCAGTGTGTGAGTTGATCCCAACACACAGGTTATAATGTCTTCTGCTTCTTGTGTGATGGGGATTGGAATTAAGCTGCAATCACTAAACCATAATCGCTACCACAAGACCCAATGAGTTAGATGAATTGCTGTACTCGTTTGACCCCTGAGTGCCCTTAGTTGCTAAGCAATCTCCAAGTGACCATCTGTTTTCACCCCTGTAGTCACTGTTTTCTTACATTACCTCCAGGTTCTCGTTGCCCCTGCCATGGGCTCTTGAGCAACACTTGATTTGCCCTTTTATTTCTGACAGCTTCCTCTCCTTTCTACTGTAGTCCACTTCTTTATGCCTGTTAATCCACCCAAATCCTCTATCCAAAATCTAGGCGCTAGACATTAAATGAAATCCTGTTCCACATGGACCATATATCAGAGAGAAGGGTTAAACTGCTCCCTAGACTGTGAAATATTGCCTGCATGTTCAGATTCCTCCAAATTTACTGCCTCTGGAATTAGGACATAGACAGGCTATCTGACCCAGTATTTGGGCTGTGCTCTTGACTCCTTTGCAAGATCAGTTACCATTTCCTGGACCAATTGGTCCTGGGTCATTTCAGGATCCCTAAAATCACACCATGCCCCCATTTTGGCCCAGTTTTGCAAAGTAGCCTGTGCTGTTTCAGGCCCAGTTCAGTCTAAACTACAATACTTCCTTCCACTTATACAAATTCTACTGCTCTCTCAAAGACCATTTCAAGCCTTCTTTCTATGTGAAACCTTCCATAACTGCCTGCAACCCTCTGGATTCCCTGATCATCTGATCTCTTATAAAATTTATTCAGCTCCACACATTTATAATATATGCTAATCCTTCTTCCCAACTTCTTAAAGGCAGGGGCTCATTCATTCATTCAGTCAGTCATCCAGCCTCTATACAAATATAGGAAAGTTACTGGCTTAGATCATCAGGATACAGCAGCTATATAAAGTTCTATTCCAAATTTTGAAGAGCTCACAGTTTACAGGGGAACACTGTGTAACAGTGTACAACACATCTGTTGGTTGAATAACTGATTGATAAATATGGGGAGGTGAAAAATCTTCAATTGTTTATGATTATGATGTGAATTAAAGGTTACCATGTGGCTCTGGATAGTAAAGAGGTGAGATTTGAACTGAACCTTCAATAAAGGACAACTTAAATTTTAGGTTTATTCTAGGCATGGTGAGTAGCCAGGTTTGGGGGGCAGGGCTTAGAACGAAAGAGAAGCAGACAATGAAGACACAGAGAAGGATGGATTTGTTGTATGGGAAAAATGAAGTAGAATAATTAGAGGAGGAAGAAAAAAGCAATATGTGAAATGAAAATGATTGTGCAAATAAGAAATTTTACTGATACATAAATTTGGAAAACCATGGAAACACTAAATTCCTTTTACTTTCTAAAGAGTTAAGTGACATAGGAGTATACAGACATCATCACTTAATTTCACAAATTAGGGATAACTAAAAAGTGCAGAAATTATAAGGAGAGGACCCTATTGAGAAATTAAATGATTCCATCTGGCAACCAACCCTCATGAGTAAAAGTTATTTCAAAAGGAAACTAATGTATAGCCAAAGAGCACTCTAAGAACTTTTAAATATACTCACATTTTTCAAGTCCCCTTATTTTAAAAGCATACTAAAGAACAGTCCATTTAAAAACTGGGAAGCCCTTTTTTTTTTTTTTTTTTTTTTTTTACCTTTTTGTAGACCAGTCCAATTACAGCTGTCTTAATTTTTGCAGAGGTAAGCATGTTAAAACGTTGATATTGCTGAAGAATCAGGGTTTGCAAAAAGACTACAATAAAAAGTGCCATTGCATAACCATAGCCACTCCAGCCAAAATCAGTGTGGTGTTCACAGAAAATTATCATTTGCCTGCAGATCACATGAAAATAGAGACAGGGAAAGAAATACTAAACTTCTGAAGGAGGTAAAGGCTTATGAGAATTCAATGTTGTCAATATATCACACACAAACACACACACTCAGACACACATGTTCCTACCTGTTCTTTTTCTCTACTTCCACAATTGTCATCCTCCTCTTTTTTTCACTCAAGTATTAGATAAGAAAGTAAATAAAACCTGTCATTTTCAAAGGTTTATGGGTGAGAGCTTTCATATGATAATCTCTTCAAATAAACTCTGTTCTGATCTAACTCCATCAGAAAAGTTGAGACATGGAAACATTTAAAACAAGGTTTCTTTTTCTTTTTTTCAAAATCATATGTTTTGTTAAATATACGGAAACATCGACAACTAGAACATGATTAGGAAATCTCTTACACTGTCAAACAGACAGTTTTTAAAAGGCTCAAATTATATCTCACTGTTTATTGTTACTTTTATCCATATCTGATTTCTCTCTCCTCCCCTTTTCCTTATTTCCTGTTAAGTTTGGTGACGGCATGGTCATGATGATCAGCATGGTGCTGAGATGCACGAAGACAAGGCAGATAGTTCTTATGACCATCTCAGTTTCTTATCGTTCCTCAAATATAAGCAAGGATTAAAATTGAGTGCCTGGTGTTAATAACACCATTGTTAATAACATTATAGGTTTTAAAACTGCATTAATGTGAGATGACAATAACAACAACAACAACAATAATAATAATAAAGACCAGATATACTCTGTATCATGGTGAAAACAATTTGAACACATATTCTAGGTGAGCGACTACAAATTAATGTCATTAATTTTGCAGGCTTAATTCTTGGCTTACTTACATGGTTCTGACTATTTTGTTAGCAAAAGGTATAATAGTAGATGTTTTAGAAATTTGGTTTTTCATTCTGAATTCTGCAGATGGAAAATGTGCTTTGTCACTAAATATAGTCATTTTGAATAGACTTGCAGGATATGAGAGCCAGAAGGAAAGCATGGGTAGTCAGGTAAGAATATACCTAATTTTTCCCAAACAGTACTGAATTTAAAAATTCATTCTTTATGTAGGTTTACATTTTCAAAGTAGTAATTAAAAAATAAATTTCTAAGCATTGATCTATTTTATTGGTAAACTTGGACAGCTAATGAGAGAAGAATGAAGAGCAATTTGTGTAGCCAAATTGTTTTATAAATCAAATACTTCAGAAGTTTAAACTTATGAAAAACAGGGCTTTAGAACAAAATACATACCAGTGTCTCTAAAACCATAATCAAAACTTCCAGTAACTGCAAATTATTTGGAGTACTATATATTCTCAATGATGCTATTAAATTATTACACATCCCACAATGAGATAACAACAATAGGAGGTTCTATATTTCTAGTTGCTCTCTATCAGATGCCATCCATTTGAACACCAAATTATTTTTATGAAAGTAACTTTCTAAGTAAGTGCCTTCTTGGTGTCAGAATTAAATTTCCTGAAAGAGAAGCACTGTTTTCCTTATTGTAGACATATCTATCCAATTAGATTTTTTCCTTTCCCATAAAATCAAAAACTAAATGTCTAACAACAGGTATCATAGTATTTACAAATATTAATCAGGAAAGACTGAAAATAATCCATAATCAAGGCATGCTAAAGACCGCCTGGCTATATTCGTGGTATTGGATATGAATACTCATTTATCTTCTTTGACTGTTTTTTTTTTCACCACTGACTTTTACCTGGATTAATGCAACAGGTAATTTGCAGGTAATTAATTTTCCAAAGGTTTCCCTTCTAATGCAGAATAAAAGCCAATATCTCAGCATATTCTACAAGGTCCTTCAAGATCTGCTTCACTGCTTTATTTACAATAAAACCATAAAGGGGACAAAAAGAGTAAGCACAACAAACAACAGAGGCATATCAGGTAGACTTGACTCTCTTCCACTAGCAAATTAATGAGAGCATTATTTTTAAACAATTGATAGGAGTATTAATACTGTAACAATGTGTTCCTATTCTTAAAGATGGTCCTCTCTAGTAACTTATTCATCAAAAGAAAATATGAATGTCTGCAAATCAGCTTACAAAATTCACTCCCCCATGTTCAAATTATGAACATGCAAACTAATAAAATTCTTTCTGATGGCTCAATTGTTCCACCATGTGCAAATTTTAAGGTTATTCAGCCACTGTAGGAGGTTGTGCTGGTTTGGAGCTGTTATGTATCCTACAAATGACCATGCTCTTTTAATCTATCCTTGTGGGGGCAGACCTATTGTGCGTGGGATTTTTTGGTTCAATTGACATGTGACCAAGCCCATTCAGGGTGGGTCTTAATCCCTTTATTGGGGTCTTTTATGAGGAAAAGAGAGATGAGAAATGCCTAGAAAAGCAAGAAGTACCCACAGGAGCTGAGAGAGAGAACCACTGAAACCAGAACCCAGGAGATAAGGGCCAGCAGATGTCACCACGTGCCTTCCCATGTGACAGAGGAACCCCAGGTGCCAGCAACCTTTCTTCAGAGAAGGTATCCTCTTGCTGAGTCCTTAATTTGGATATTTTTAATGGTCTTAGAACTGTATCTTGTAACTTAATAAATCCCCATTGTTAAAAACCAACCCATTTCTCATATATTGCATTATAGCAGCTTTAGCAAACAGAAACAGAAACTTTTTGGAAAAGAGAAAATTTGCATAAGCCCATTTATTCAGTATTATATTGAGGAAATGTATTTGAGTTCTATGCGCCAGGCTTTGTGCTAAAAGCAAGGAAACAAAAATGAACAACCCAGGATCCTTTACCTGGAGCAGCTCGTTGTCTAGCTAAGGAGAAAAACAAGGCAATAGACTCATTTCACTGCAATATGGAAATTATTACTTTGTAGGCATGACCAAACTAGTGCATGGCAAAGCAAGCCACAAAACTGGGGAGACTATTCTCTAACCCATAACTAAGAATTTGGCAATTCTCTGGTACCCCAGAGACTGCACATTTTAGGAGAACATAGAGACACTGAATTGCCATGACCTGGGGTTATGTTCAGCATTCACCAGATTGTACAAACCATTTAGGTGCAGTAAATCCTTGTTATCAGTTAGGGAATGATGGGAACACTCTCAAAATCCAAGTTCCCAGATGCTAGCCAATGGTCAACCATTTAAGCACACCTATCACAAGATAGTAGTCAGGCCTGCTATTTTAACTCTTTTCGGCATAATGACTAACAGATAATTCAAATTTAGCAATCTCAAAAGCAAACTCAACTCCCTACTCTACTCTTTCCTGAGACTTCTCTACATCAGTAAATGGCAACTCATTTGCCTTGTTACCAAAGCAAAAATCTCTGAAGCATCCTTGACATTTCTCTCTTCCTCACTTAACTACATTCAATCTGTACAGTACATTCTGTTGATTCCACCTTTAACATAGATCCAGAATCTGACCACTTACCACTTCCACTGCTATACCCTAGATGAAGCCACCATTGACTTTTACCTGGATTAATGCAACAGTCTTCTAACTGGTGTTCCTTCCTCTCTTGCTCCTCTTTATTCTCCACACAGCAGAGGGATTATATCATTCCCTGGTCAAAATTCTCAAAAGGTTTCCCTTCTAATGCAGAATAAAAGCCAATATCTCAGCATTTTCTAGGAGGTCCTTCAAGATCTGCTTCAGTACTGCACCTTTCTGACCTTAATCTTATCACTCATTCTCGCGGTCTGTTTGCTCCAGCCTCCTTGTCTCCTTGTGGTTCTTCAAAAATACCAAGCACACTCCTACCTCATGGCTTTCTGCCTTCCTGTTTGCTCCCCTAATTGAAACAGATATCTTCTTGGCTTTTTCCCTAGCTTTCTACAGGACTTTGCTCAAACGCTTCCTTATCACTCTTCATCCCCCACACTAGCATTCCCTATCCCTCTGATCTTGCTTTACTTTTTCCCATCAGATAATCAGTATTGTTTCTTAATATATTCTATATTTATTCATTTGTTTATTATTTATTACTACCCTCCAGGTGCTACTAGAACAAGGACATTGTTTTGATTTTTGCTCTATCTCCCATGGTTCACCTAGAACTGCACATAGAAGGGGCTCAATAAATATTGAATGAATACATTCCTGAATCTTATCTGGAGTTCAGGTACCTCAAGGTTAATTTTACAGTCTTTGAAACCCTTAACTGAGAAATGTATTCAATTCTGGAAACATAATCACAGGTCAATTAAAAAAATACGCTTTCTTTTGTCTCCTTCATGTAATAACAGAGGTAAGGCAATGTTTCTTTCAAAAAGGTGGCACACAGTCGGGGGCTCATTTCATTGTCTGGCCATAAACTCTTGCAGATAGATATCATAGAAATGCTTCCAATCTTTTAGCAATATATATATATATTAATTTTGTTGGCAGATAAAATCAATTCCCAAACTGTCACAGCTAAGAAAAATAATAACAGTATCTTTCATTTCATGTTTTAAATACATATTCAAGTCTGACTACCTGGGCTTGAATCATAACTCTACCAGTTTCTAGCTGTGTGGACTTGGGCAAATTATTTAACCTTTCTGTCTCCATTTCTGCATTATAATAACGGGTGTAATAATACCTCCGACTTCATAGGATTGTTGCAAATGTTAAATTAGATAATTAATATAAAGATACATTAATGTAATTATACTACACCTTATATATGCAATTAATATAGAGATTATAATACAAAGATTTTAGAACAGTGCTTAGTTCATGGTAGGCTTGAGTAAATATTGAGAGCATTTATCATAATTTGCAATAGTATTGCAGGCAAATCTGATAGAACAACCATATCTTAAATAAAACTTGCAATAAGGATATCACCTACTCTTTTTGAGTAGAACTTTTATAGTGAAATATTTGCTTATCAAGACTTCAACTTACTTCATTATGAGTGGGCTAGTAAAGGACAAAATATCAGCGAACACTTTGAATAAAGCAACTTGAATCAGGACAAACTTAAAGGTGCTCCATAATGCACAGAGTAACGATGGTTTCCTGGTATGTCCCTCTTTACCAAGGGAAGCCTATATAATAAAAGAAAATGAAAACAAAAAAAAATTGGACTAAGAGGAATAAGAACAAAAAACATGTATATACTAACAATAACATCAGTAATGAACTCCAAAGACAATAAGAGAAGAAGAAAGGAATAAATTCAGTTAAACTTGAAAACATGACCCTCATCATTGGTACAATATGTCTCCCAACTAACTATATGCTATTATTGACACCACATGGCATACATGGCGCAAGAGATGAGATATATTTATATTTTATATCACTTTTGTAAGTTTTGAAGCTGTGTTATTAATATAAAAAGAAATAGCATACAGTTTATATTTTCAAATTTCATTTTCTTTTTGGGAAGTGTAAAGAGTACATATAGCTACATATGTACATACACACATATAAATGTATATACATATTCACACACACACACACACACACACACACATATATATATAATGTTAATACATTTGTTCCTGAACATTAAAGGGAAGGGATGCTGGATAATCTGGTAACAGAAAATAGCTGCAATAAGCAACCACTTGTGTTTATGGACATGACTTGCTATTTCACATATTTTAGGGAATTTCTATATCCCTATTACCTCTATGCCCTATTAATAAAAATAATAATGGGATTTCATATTTGGAAAAAAAAAAGCTTTATCTAGTTTTATGTAGTAATCAACTACTTAGGTTTTAATAATTAATTACCTTTACTTTTTGCCTCTCTTGATTCCTTAAAACTTCCTTCCTCCATTGTTTTTCAAAAATGGGACACACGGTGTAGGAAGAATCACTTTCATTCAGCTCAAAAAGATCTTCTCTTTCCAAAGGCTTCTTATAGCCTAAAATAATTACTCTAAAAATGAAAGAGTGAGATAAACAATTTAGCAAAACCAATAATCACATAACAATGTTTGCAAGCATTTATTTCATTCCTTGATTTATTTTCTTGCTCAAGAGATGATGATTAGACTTTGTATTTGAAAAACTGTACAACTTTACCCTGGAGTTCAATAATAAGAAACAATCATTTGAAGTTCTTGTAGCTCTTTAGAAATCCAATCATTCAGGGAAGCACTAACTTCATTTACTCATCTTCTATTTGGGGCACATAGCATTCACCTTCCCTACCTCCCTCACTGAAATTTAAATAGCTAACTCCAACAGTAAGGTATTTACCCAACCACCCAAGAACCCAGGTTTGCCTGCCCCAGGGGACATTTTGAATAATTACACAAAAACAATGGGTCTAAACTGGGTCTGTTCCAAACAAGCTAAGATGTATGGTTATCCTAGTTTATACCAGGTAGACTGTTGTGGCAGGCAATGGATTGCACTCATCCCACAGCCATCCCTCTGCCCCACTTTCTTCCTGCTAACAAAAATCCAATAGTTATTCAGTTTAAAATCTTTTAATCAAGGTAAGCCCTTACCCCAGCTATGAAGATATGAATTATGACTGGTGTAAGCCAGTCCTGGTAATCTCTTTTGCTTTGGATTAATAATATAATAATAATAGTAATAATAATATAACTCAGTTCTGGCTGATAACTGAACATAAACCTGCAGGAAAGAACTTTCTTTAACAAATGAAGGAGCAAAACTCTTCAAGAGGAGAAGTTTTGCCTGCCTCTTCCTTCCCCTTCCTTCTTCTTTCTAACTGGACAGAAGACATGGTGCTCTGAAATAAAGAAGCCATCTTTATCACCATGGGCAAGAACCTAAATAATAAGGATGGGGACGTGGAAAGACAGAAAAAGTCTGGGTTCTTTATAAAAATTTTTGAGACCATTCACCAGCCTATTTCCAGCCTTCTTACCTATGTAATAAGAAAATAAATTTGTGGTATTATTATTATTTGGCTGTTCTGTTATGTGAAGACAAACACAATTCTAAGTGAAACAGTTTAGATATGCTCAGTTTATGGGCTTGGTTACATGGCTAGTTCAGTAGAAAATTAAATCCATATTTAAACACAGGCCTTCTGGCTCTATAGTCTCAGGTCTTTCCATTACAAAGTACATCATCAGCCCAAGAGACCAAATAATAGCATCATACTACTCCAAATTGGGGCTGCTTTCATTGTCATTGGTTCTGAATAATCTCAGTTGATAGAGCCTGGAATGGCTTTAAACCATGAGTCTCCACTGGATTCAATGTTACTTTTATTATAATACATAATGCCACACCACAATTCATGTTTAACAAAAAGGCTTAAATGTAGTAAAAAATGGACTTTCAGTAATCATGTTTCCATTGGCTCAAATATGGGGGACATTTTCCTGCAATGCACTTTTAAAAACATATGAAGCAATAAACTATTTTCACATCATATTGCCCTTCTATTCCATTCCATAAAATAAATATTCATTTTCAAAATAAGATTGCATTGATTTTCACAAAAGCATTTTTAATAATATTTACTGCCTCAGTGTTTTGAGCTAGAACTGTGCAAAACTCAGCAGTTTTGGTTCACAAGGATAAGTGACCCTTGGCTTTCATGCTGAGTCTCCAAATAATGCAGCATCTAAAAGTCACACAAGCTGAATTCATTACGATTCACTTGGCTTGGTTATTTAACTATTGTGACTTCTCTTTTCCACTGTGTGTGCTCCCTCCTCACCTTTTGCTCTCTTCTGGCAGATGTAAATACCTCCATCACACTGACTAGTCTTACTTTCCCATATGAGTGTCTGAAAGAAGAGGATGGTTTGTCTCTTTAAATCAAAAGTTGAGGCAGTTTTGGGGGAAGCAATTTGGACCAATAGCTGACTCTCCCAGTGAGTGAAATGTAACATGCACCAAGTCCCAAACCCTTTTGGGCCTTATTCCTAAAGCAATAATAAGGTTCCTACATGCATCTTATACATTTTAGATGGCACTTCCCTATAAAAAGCATTTGCTTATACTACATTAATTTGATCCTCCTTACTCTTTACTCTGTAAGGTAGGCAGAGCAGATCTTAATTTTCTATTTTTACAGGTCATTAAACACCAGTAACTCCAGAGACTGGTCACATTTTTGTAAATATAATATAAACCAATGCTAACTTAACCAAAGGCACACATCATACTTTTACTCTGTTCTTAATCTTGTTGTCGTAGAAAGAGTTTTGAGTATATTTAGCATTAGTAAGTGTGCATAACTATCTCATTAAAAAGATGTGGAGAGAAGAGCAAAACAGTGGCAGTTTGCTAGAAGGATTAGGTGATGACCCCAGAAAAGCCAACACAAATATAAGGGATCAAATATAAATTTTGTAAATGAGTAATATTTGAACACTTGGCAAGTATGGATATATAGTAGGATTACCAATTTTGTTACTGTTAATTGCCTTTGTAAACATTTCTGGAAGGGATGATTGTGTTATGGGAAAAGTAATGAAGTAAGTCTGTCCAAAAATCCTAGAATGGGACCATCAGTTAATATATGAGTTGTATTAATGTACAAGAAAAAGGTAAGATATATTAAGCAGTGTATCTCTGGTTAAGATAATGACTCAACTGTGACCTACAAAAAATTTAACGAGATTTTTCCATGCATATCAAGGGGATTATTCCACACCATGATTATTGTACAATGATGACAGATTATATTTGCTAATAAATGCTTGGAAACTATTTGATAATCAAAATGATCTAGACAGCTACTGCCTTAGGAATTAAGGTTCATAAGCACATATTTTCCTAATTATTTGTATTATCTGAGTACATTTTAGTTGAATTATTCACGCAACAAAGAACACTTGGTGTAGGAAATAATTTCTGACTTTATTCCATAATTGGAAGAACACATCTGAAAGTACAATTAACCATTGTCTTCAAAGAGACATTCTCATTTTAAACAATAGATACGTTTCAACTATAATTGTTTATCACCAGATAAGAAATCAAATTATATCCATTCCAGATGACAACATGCTATGAAAATATTTTCTGTGTCATTATGAGATGTTAAATTAAAAGAGAAAATACATGTGATATTCAACAATTATGGTCTATTGGTTTGACTGCCTAAGATACGGACTTCAAGTTACTAAGTTCCCATATTTAAAGATGTTCTATGCCTTATTTTCTTATTTAATTTAATTTCAGCTTCTTATTTTAGGTCTCCTAAAGTGTTGCTTGCAATACTTAATATTGCATATGTTGCATATATAATATCTATATGTAGTTTTTATAGATAATCATAATTTAAAAATTGATTTTACTTAAAATTGATTTTATTTATATTATTTATATGGTATGATATCCTGTGACTTAAAACTGACACTGAAAATTGTAAGTAAACCTCACATTTATGTAACTTGGAAGTCTTACCAAAATTCAATTTCTTCTGTTCAAGTATTTGCTTCCAAAGTATATAAGCTGTCTGTACGTCAACTGTTTTCATAAAAATCACCAATGATTCTCAAATTAACAAATCAAAATGTAGAATATTCATTTCTTGTTTTAATTTACCCCTTTTTCAGTATTTGGCCCTACTGACCATTTTGTTTTTCCCCCTCCTGAAAATTTCCCTTTTCTTAGCTTTCAACTCCACTACTGCCTTGACTTCCCACTTATATTCTGGATGTCTTTTCTTAGCTTCCATTGTAGATTCCTCCTCTTCTTGCCCTTTAAATACTGGGTATTCCCAATGTTCCATGTGTTCATCTTATTCAACAGGCTCTCTTTCTGGGTCATCTCATTCATACTGTGGCTTTAACTACTGAACTATATTTAATGCCTCTCCAATCCATATCCATAGACCACAGATTTAATCCTAAACTGAGATTCACATATCCAAACCTGTTAGATATTGTTCATGTACATGCTTCACAGGCATCTAAAACTCAGTCAAGCCCAAAGTGAACCCATAATCTTCCACGAAACTTGATCCTCAAAGTTATATGAAATAGAAACTGAGAGTTATACTAGATTTTTCTGAGTTCCTCAAGTTCCTCATCCAGCCAACTCTATATCCTAAATGGCTACTGAATCTGTGAAGTCCCCTTCTTCTTCATCGTTACCCTTTTTCAGACTGTGATGATATCTCTCCCAGAATACCAGGAGAATTTCTTAATCACTCTACCTGCCTCCATTTCCCCTACTATACCATATCCACAGGACTGCAAAGGTGATTTTCTGAAATGCAAACTCATCAGTTTAAAATTATTCAGTGGCTTCTCCTTGCCTTCAGGATATCCTAGAGGACTCTTCAAGATCTCTCTCTCTCTGGCTAAATTCCCTGCAACTCCAACACTCCTCAGCATGGGCGAGGTCAGTTTTCTCTTATCTCTTTTTACAAATGATGTTTGCCTAGCTTGGCAGGCCACCTGACTCACTTCTATACAGCTTAAAATGCTGTGTTAGAGCATGAATCCCTTGTGAAATGTTCACTAATTGAACAAACTTTGTTGGATGACACTCCCGAAGATTTTTGTTCAAATGTCTAGTGTGTTTATGTCACCTTTTGCCTTTTTGGGTAATTGATGGTTTACTTTTTAATCTTCAAATTCTACTATGAATTCCTGGGAGGCAAGGATGAGTTCATTTATCTCTGCATTTTTAAAGATTAGCACAGTGTAGGACATCTAGTACAATATGAACCTTCCTTGTTTTTTCTCTTTTTTTAAGGATTCATCTACTCTGGAGAAGGTATCTGTAGATCAAATTGGGCAATTTTGTTTCTACAAAGTACAGAATAAGGGCATAAAGTTAAGATAAATTCGTTTTATATCAAAAATTTTCTGTTATGAGGAAAAAGTACATTCTAAAGAAAGCTTTTGAATTTATAAAATTAGAAAACTTCAACTCTTCTTGTTTAATATGATTTAATTCCTATGTTAAAGTCAAGGCTTTCATTGGTTTTCTAATGAATCTCTGAGTCTCATTATACATTATGGATAAATTATTATTCTGTGGGATAATCCAGAATATATGTCCTATAAAAACATCAGTCATAATAACGTTCTTCTCCTGCTTTTTTTTTTTTTGATATAGCATATATAGGTATATAAGAGAGCATTCCTAGTAAAAGGTCGAATGACATAGAGAAAAAAAACATGAACCATGAACTCCAAAGGAACTTGCTTCTAACACCAACTCAGTATGTTCCTATAAAGGTATTAATGAACAAATTATTTCTTGCTGTGAACCTCAATTTTCTCATCTGTAAATGGGCAAAATAATATCTAGCTCACATGGTGTGGGGGGAGAATTAAATGAAATTAAATATAAAACAGTGGGTAGCAAACAGGCTAAAAAAATGTTCATTGTTCTGCCCCTTCCTAGTGTTAACAGGGGTACAAAAACAACAAAGACACAGCCATATAGAGGAGTATTAGTATACTTTTATCTATAGAACTGTTCAGTATGTTATTGTTTGTGATTTATGTGTAATAAATAATGAGGAAAAATTCTTTACAAAGTTATTTTGCAAACATCCATACTTAGACTTAAAAAATGACATTTAGGTATTGCTTGCCTTATAATCTTCCTAAGCATGGTGTGCTACAAACAAATTAGTAGAATTCCTACCTGCTAAACCAGGAATATGTCACCTTGATGAAGAATGAAGCACTTTTCTCCGGACTACATTTCTAAAAAGAAAAATATAACAATTCATGTATGAAGTAAATTCCATTAATTTACATTTGAGATATCTTTGTCAGTAGGTGGAAAAGTAAATATGAAAGAATTTATTCTAACAGTTAAAGCAATATTGATATCATAATCCATAAGGAATACAGTCAGGTGGAGAAATTCTTGGATGGTGGTTGTACTAGATGAATTTTAAGATTCCTTTGATCATTATGACTCTGTTTCCATAGCATTAAGCCATGACGGGAAGGAAAATCACTTTTGAAATTATTATTACTCTATGAAAGTATATATAACTTAGTAAGTTCTTTAAACTTATTAGCATAAAAGATTATTTACTGAATTAATAAAATTATGACAGTATATATATGAGATGCATCCATATATACATACATAATTTAGCTTTTTAAATTTAATTGTTATGCTAATGACGTTTTGTTGTTTTTTCTGAAAAAGTGAGAAAAGAAGTTAATATAATTGGTATTTAGTTTATTTCCATGTAAGAACCTAATTATACATTTTTGTATAAGTGTATAATTGCATACACAATTACATATTCATTACAATTACATTTTGTTTTCTGGAGGTTATAAAGCTCTTCCCATTGACTTGGTCATTTCAATCAAGTGAAAATGAATTAAAAAATGGAAGGCCTTAATAAATGCTTATTTTACATTTTTAGAGTCAGCATCAATCCCTTGGTACTTTAAAAGGTAAAACTTAAGTACCAAGTTAAATTTGATTCTTACAAATTGTCCCACATTTAACAACTTTTTTCAATGACCTTCTCAAACCCAGTCCTAATTTCATACTCAAACATAAAAAGTATTTACCACAATTTTTGTTATGAACCTAGAAGGAGCAAGTGAAAAAAAAATCCATTCTATCAACAAAATGTCCTGAATGTGGAGGAAAAACCATGATATTCACTCTAAAATTATTCTCTGAGTGACAGCAAATAATACAATAGTATAATATATAATAATAATATAATATATGTCATATAGGCTATACATAGTTTACCAAAATAATATCTATCCTCATAGGATTATTGTGAGAACTAAACAAACCATGAATGCAAAACATTTATCACACTGTTAGCACAAAACAAGCACTTATATATGTTAGTTATGATACTGTCACTTTTATTGTTGCCAAATATTGGGAAAATACATGCATAAATTATTGGGGGAAATTTCCCAAAAATTCTCTAATTAACCAGGAGAGCATATTTTGTATCACCAGTTCAAATTTCAGGGAGAGCTGCCAATTTGATATTGTACTAGATTTTAATTTGCCACCAATGAAAGGCTCTTAAGTCCAAAAGACATATCTTTTGTGGTAGACTTCAAATGGCCACAAGTTCTTTGCAGTTCTTCCCATCAAGACGTAGAACCTATTTTCCACCCTTGAAACTTGGGTTAGCCTTGTGTCTTGCTTTGATCATGAAAATGCATCAAGAGTGACACCGAGAATACCCCAATCCTAAACCTTGTCACTTCCAGTCTTGCTGTGTTTGGAACCCTGAGTGTGCTGGGTGAATGAGCCTGAGCTAGCCAGCTGGGAGGATGAAGCTGCAAGGAGAGCCAGAGGAAAACCATCTGACAGTCTGTCACCCTGGTCACCAGCTTAAAAACCGTCAGACATATTAGTCAGGCAGTCCCAGATTATCCAGCTACCAGTCAACACATCAGCTAATGGTGAGTGCATGAAAGAGCCCAGTGGGAATCTGCCAAGCTGATCCAAACTGGAAGACCACCCAGCTGATCCAGAGAATCAAGAGTTAAGTAAAATAGTTGTTTAAGTTTTGGAGTGGATTGTTAAACAGTAAGAGCTACTAGATACAGTTACTTTAGTAGACTAAGAACTTAGTATTTAACATCTCCTTTACCTCCGTTTTCAAGATGAAGGCATCTTACATGAGACCTTTTGAGTCCTAAGGTAAATAGCTCCTTAGATGCAGGCCAGGCATCTTATACTAAATTTATCACAGTAAAGTCAAAGCATATTTTACCTCCCAGGAGGAATAGCAGGAGAGTAAAAAATCTGGAGAAGTTAACTAATCCTTATTAAGCACCAAGAACATATAAAGGTCTTCTCAATAAATATGTAAGTTCTGAATTCATATCCTGGATCTCAATAAATTTTTTATTTATTTATTCCTGCATAGCAGCATCTATGTAAAAAAATAGAACGTGACAATTCTGAGAGCATCTTTCACTGTTCTAATTCAGTTCCATCTTCTCCATTAAATATTCCCCAATCCTTTTAACTCACTCTGTTGTCACTCTGACAGCACTTCTAGGCTGTAGACCTAACTAACCCCAAACAAATTCCTCATTTCCCGTTTCCCCAAGCCCACTGCAGAAGAGAATACAGACTTACGTTTCCTAAACCTTGTCATTATCTATATAATCTATTTTACTTTTCAAAGAAATTTTTAGTTTCCTGTTATGTAATCAGAGGAATAGGTGTCATAGTCATTTAACAGTTACTAACAAAATAGCAAAAGCCAGGATTAGAACAAGATGCGTTGAATCTGAATTTTTTTTCCTTGTTAAAACCACAGAACTACTTGTGTTAAGGGTTGTTTCTAAGCCCATGTTCTGTATAGTGGTAGGTGAAACAAATGGCACTATGGTTAGGAAAAATTCTCCTAATAACTACAGGAACTTTCCCTGTAGCACATGACTCCTTTTGTGGAAGAAGCACGTGCCAATATGGGGCAGAGTGAGGCACAGTGAAGTGTCTGCTGTTTCTGGATTAGTCCCAAACTGTGTCCCAACACCCGTGTCAGCTAACACCCAAAGTATTTATTTACCTCACAATCGCACCTGCGATTTGAATGGGCTCACCCACTAGTTGTAGAATTCCACCCCCATTTCCAGCCCTTCAGCGATGTCAGGTCAATTCATTCTCCTCTCAAACGGATGCTTCTTTTTACACGAAGTTATTCCTTCAAATAAATATGTCTCTTCCTCTCCCTCGGCCACAACCCATGATCGTGATAGCTCAGGTTTCAAACCATCCTGGGTACTGATCTCTGTTCTCACGACTGTGAGAGAAGGAGAGAGGAAGAAAGGGGGAGAAAGGGAGAGAGTCAGATGGAGAGAGAGAAAAAATGAAAGAGAGAGGGAGACAGAGGGGGAGAGTCTGTGTGTGCCTGTGCCCGTGATTACTATTAAAACAAGGCTCTAAGCCAGCAGCTCAAGTATCAGGGTCTGCAGAGTCACAGGTCCCTCTCCCCACCTCCATTTGAGCAGCCAAAGACCCGCCCTGCCTCTCCCGCCGGGACCAATGAGCTTTACCTGCGCCTCGAGCCCCCCAGGGACCCGCTCATAGGCACCACTTCCGCTCCACCACCGCTGCCGGGAAAACATGGTCCGCCCAGGAGCCCTGAAACTGGAGGCGGAGAGAGGTGCCGCGCTGTCACCTCCCTCGCAGGGGACTCAGTCCTGCGCCTGGAGGCCGGAGGATGCGCGCTCAGCCCCGGCGGTGTCAGCTGAGGTCCTGACCGCAGCGTGTCCTCCCCACCGAGACTGAAGGGGGGCGGTAAAAGAGAGGAAGGGGGAGGGGGAAGGGGAGGAGAGAGAGGGTAGGGGCGGGGCGAGAGAAAGGGGGAGGAGGGAGGAGGAGAAGGAAAGGGGAGGAGAGAGAAGGAGGTGGGGGGAGGAGGAGGAGAGAAAGCGTGTAGAGTTTAAGAAGGGACTTGCAAGGAGTTTGCCCTCTGCTCAGTGGTTTTGGACTTCGATTTCCCGGGTTGTTCAGTTTGGAAACCTGTATATCTTTAGACCAGAAGAACAAAAATCGTTAACTTCCCCACTGGGATGACATATGTTTCCACGCAGAATGTTACAGCTGTCCCTTACAGAAAAGTGGTAAGGACAACAAATTTCAGTAGAATTTTGCAAAGCGAATTTTAATGTAATGGCTTTAAAAATAAAAATAAATGAAATTCTTCTCTTAGTATTAGAAATCATAACAGTTCTTTGAATCTAAATTTTACTCTTCTAGTCAATTATAAAACAAGGTAAGAAATGAAAAACTTCGTAGTAATTAGGATTAGCAAACAACTAATAGTGACATGATATTTAAGGGGGATGTGAAAAACAAAGGATGCACTTTGGTTTTTAATAAATATTAGGAAACTCTATTCCTTGTATAAAGAAAAACTGGTGTATCCAACCAGTAACTTTGATGCAGATCAGGTGGCACATGATATGTGCTATGGGTCTGATGAATCACTTTGTTTCAATTTACTTAGAACCAGAAGCAACAGAATAGGGAATAATTTTAGGAATTCTGAATACTGGGAATAAAGTTAAGGAAATGTGGTAAATTTAACAAGGATGGATATTCTGATCCAAGACCAAGGAACATTCTGTCTGCTTCTTGGAACTGATGTTAGAGGTAAATGGAAACGATTGAGATTTATGACAAGAGAAGGCCAGCTTCCTGCAGAAAGGGGCCAAAGATGAATACCTATGAAAACTTGGGTCTGGACAAAGAAAGTGACGAACTGAGGAGCCTGACAATTTCAGTGTGACAGTCAGACCAGCCAGTACTCATGGAATTAAATTCCTGGGGAATATTTAGAACACCATTTGTGTTTCTTCCCATCTTTATGACCATATTTATTGGCCCAATACAAAGATGAAGTAGATTTAACTTAAAAATAAATGAGTCTGTGAGGAATTGAGGTTGGGACTCAGGAGTTAGAAACTTCGTCTCATTTTCTTCTAGAACATTCTACAATCCCAAGTGCCAATTTCGTGACATCCCATCTGCATCAGCCTCAATTGGGGGGTCCTCTCCCTACCTGTACTTTTAAACCACCAACTGTATGGCTTCCAAGTGGAAATTCCACGTCTTCTTGAGAGGAAAAGTGACTCTTGCTTTTTTGGTATAGTTACAAGGAAAGAAGGAATTCTGGAAGTATGCCATAGATGAGGAAGTCCTGAAGAAGATGGGCTTAAAAATAGCTCAGTTTAGCAACCCAACATTTGTCTACCATCCTCCTCTTGGAATCAGTACCCTGGTGAAAGGCTGGTTCTAGCAAGTAGAAGCAGAAAGATTTCTAGTTACTCAGCTCCTTGGCTGGAGGAAGGTGGGCAGAATCCCTGAGGTTATTAGGTAGAAAAAGTCCGAGAGGTTTGTAATTTGGGTTGGGGAACTAAAATGATGGAACTGTCACACAAAAGAGGGAAATCTCTGCAAGCCCCACAAAGTTACATTTTAATGTCATTTCTCCATTTTGAAGATTAGCAAGATAAGACCTGCTAATGAGAAGGAAGGCATGAGAGTCTGTAAGAAAGAAATTAGTTTTCTTGATTAAAGAAAACTTGGCAAAATATTCAGAATTGCTTAGGGAATAAAAAACATAAAATAAAAATTAACCTAACATAAAGAACCTTACCACAAAGCATTCTGACTCATAATTCTCATGTGTGCTGAATTGTAAAACAAGTACTTCCTTTTGTACCACAAAGAAAATCATGAAGAGGAAGATTAAAAGTGCATAGGGATTTAGTAATGGATGGAACATTTTATGCCACATTATTAGATTTTTCAGCTTTTTGGAAAAGTGAATTTTTATGATGGTTCTTATTGTTCTTCTAGGGATTGTGTGACGCTTTACAAGCTTTGCAAGCATCGCAGCTCACCCTTTCTTTTTAGGCAGATACTTAGGTTCAGAACAAGGTCAGAATCCCTGAGGCTGATTAGACATAAGGGCTGAAAGAAGAGCTGCCTGTTTTCTATAGCTAGCTTAGCATACAGTTTGGCACCATAGCAGAGGGGGGAGTTTCTTTCTTCACGATGTTCCAAGTTATGATTTTTGGGAGAATTGGGGTGAGGGAAATGTTCTTCTATTATTCTCGATTTTGACCTTGGTATAAAAAATTGAGTTCATGGTAGACTACCATTGTCATTTTTAAAGGGCCACTATTTTATTTTATTTTGTTTTATGTTTTTTTATTTTATTTTTATTTTTACTTTATTTTATTTTAATTTCCCTACCTAATTATTTCCCAGTCCATTTTTCCCCATCATAAATCATTTTTCTGTAGTAATTAAGCTATATCTTTTCAATTCAACTTTTATACATTTTTGAGATATTTGTTTAACCTTGAAAAATATATGGTACTGCTTTATGTGTTTTAAAAATGTATACAGGTGATATTTTGCTATTGCTATAAAGTCACTTGGAGACAGTTCTCTCCCCCTCATTTATTTTTATCTCAACATTATTTGTTGTGGATCTACCCATGTTAGGCTATGAAGCCCTTATGAATTGTTCCTTATTGCTGCACGGTACTTTGTCCTATGCAAATACCACATTTTATAGGGAGTCTCATTGTCTTCAAGACTATAAAGTGGTACCGAGTCCAAAAAGTTCGCTAGTCCTTAAAGATTATTAAGGACCCAAATAGTTTTTTATTAAATGTGCTTTATAGCTACTGATATTTATCATATTAGGAGTTAAAAATTTTAATGATTTATTAATTAATATGAAATAATGAACTCAATATGTATATTTTCCAAAATAAAAGAATTATGAGAATATTGGCATTGTTCTACATATTTGCAAGTCTATTTAATGTCTGGTTATCTAGAAGATAGCTAGAATCACATTCCTGCTTCTACATTCAATTCATCACAATATATTGTTTTGATTGAAGTATATGAAGATGTGTACTCACACAGATTAGAAAAGATAGGATTAATTTAATTACTTTTCATGAAATTGTGGATATATTTCCCTGATACAACATTAAAATCCTGGTAATCCCATAAAAGTTGGTTGCAATGTGAAATCTCAAAACTGTATCAGAAAACTCTTTGCACCCTGCTACATTAAAATCCATTGATCTGTCCTGCATTGTGAATGGACCTTTTGTCCTTGTATGATTTCGTAACATCATGAATTGGTTATTTGAGAAATATTGGTTCCATGAATTATAAATATTGTCCAAATGCTAACACATTTCAGTGTATAATTTCAAAAAAATGATATTCATTAATTTCATCAAAAAGTCTTTAAGTGTTGGGAAACCAACAAGCCCAAGGTGGTAGGTAAAAGTATTCCAGAATTCTGATTTTCTCTAAAAAGATGGAATTGCCAACACTCATTTGTGTTCCTTGAAATGAATCACTTTGTTTATTTTTGAGAATATATGCCTGCCACATATCCAAGTGTGAATAACCATAGCTTGTCTTCATTCTTTCATGTAAAAATAGTGTTATGTGAAGAAAGTGGCTAATTCAGCTTGCAACTCAAACAATCATAAAAGCCTTTTCCTCAAAAAACCATCATACTTCATTATGCAAAAGTGCTCTATGTGTACTTCTCATTTCATTAAACAGAATATTAAAAAAGCATACACAGGAGTCAAGATTTAATAAAATTTTTACACACACCACACACTTACAGGTTTCAATTTACTATGAATACATGATAGTGACAAATAACATAACAACTAGTACTTGGTGCCCCTGCATCAATTCAGTCTAAGGACCTAGTAGTTTGACACTTCACTGCTTTGTACCATCAATATAAATACTGACAGTGAGAAAGAGAAAAAAAAAAAGACTAGAGTGTAAGCTATTTCCTGTAAGCTATTTCCTGTAAGATATTTGCCTATGGTGAGTAAAAAGAACAACATCTAAGAAACTTCTGAAGAAGGTCTATACTATAGCTTTTGTTTTTTTTTTTTTTTTTTGAGACCAAGGAAGTTTGGTGGCTATTTTTCCATTTGCCTGTGAACTCAAATGGAGGTGATGGAGAACAAACAGAACTAACATTGTCCCTAAGGAAATTAGTCCTTAAAAAACAAGTAAAGTCATAAAACCAAGGGAGGAAATTATATTTACAGCTAAAATTAATTTGTAGATATAAAGATATTTAAAAATAGCAATTACCTCCCTAGGAGTTCTGCCAGAATGAATTCTTTAACTTAAAGGAAGAAATGCATTCTGGATTTCTGGAAGACTAACTTGGGTAATAGGCATACATTGGACTTTGAATTACATTAATAGAAATTATTTTATAAAATTGGTGACATGCTTGAAAATAGCAACTCTAAAGGTTGATCTCAGCATCCTCCATTTATTTCGTCTGAACTCTATATATTTTTACAAACCATTATATTTTTTACTAATATTGTAGATCAATACAGTTGAAGTAACATTATTAAATTAGAGTAAACACAATTCTCAGTGGTTTTCAATTAATTGAACTGTAAAAATCCTAAGCCAAATGGAAATAGAGACAAGAAACTGATATTCATTAAATATAAATTGAAAATTCAGTTTTAAATAGCACAATTAATCATGATTTCTATTCTAAGTGAAGGAAATAAAGAAACGTGAATTTTTTTTTTTGATAAACATTTTCATTGTGTCATTATAATTTTTGGAATAAAAAATCATAGCAATCAGATAGATAATTTGAGAAACCTTTTCACTGTGTCATTATAATTTTTTGGAGTAAAAAATAGAACAATCAGATAGATAATTTTTAATTAGTTATATATACACCATATGATGGACTATGTTTTGATAAAAATTATTTTAATAATGAAGCTTAATAACATCTGAAAATACTAACATAAATGTTTTAATTTTTTAAAGGATTTAGCTTTCATATAAAATATAAAATACAGGATTGTGGGGAGATGACAGAGTAGGGAGTGCCAGGATTCAGTCCTCCCACCAGAACAACTATTAAACAGGCAGGAACTGTCTGAAACAACTATTTTGAAACTCTGGAGGCCAGTAGAACACTGTAGAGTATCCAGGGAAGAGTGGGAGGAAGAGGCTGGTCAATAGAACAGTAAATTGCTCTCCCCATGTGGCAGCTACCAGCACCCATCCCCCTCTCTTGCAGCAGGCTGCTGTGGGGTCCAGTTCCTGGCTAGCTAACTAGTACATAGAAATTCTCTTCCCCAGGACCAGGGGTGGGAATGGCCAATCACTGATTAAGGCTTTTGATTCACAACTTTAGATTGCTGGGGGCCCGGCTCTGAGGGTGGCCATTGTTTCAACCTGCCACAGAGAAAGGCTGTGACAGAGGAGATTTGCAGATGTTTTGCTTCCTCAGGCCTGCAGGAGATAACTGGTTAGGGGGTGCTGCATTTTCTGGACAGGCCAAGAGAGCCCAGCTTTGGGGAGCCATGCAAGCTCTTGGTGTCCCTCTTGATCTGCCTTCCCAGGGTACTTTGAAATTGGTCTGCTCCCAATTCATAGCTCTATTTTAGCTGGGAAAGACTGCCTTGGGAAAATCCTCTAGGGCAAGGGACAACTCAAGTATTTGCCCTCCAAGCAAAAGCAGCTTGTGACAACAAGAGAAGTGTAAGAAACTATAGAGGTGGACAGTACAGGGCACAGGCTTGCCTGCTTAAAACATCTGGGAAAGGAAGGTCTGTCTCAGGACATGGAAGGGATATTCAAACTCCCATAAACAGGGGAACTCGAAAGCAAAGAAGCACAAGCCAAGGACAAGACACTGACCCAGAAAGACGGGGAGGACATTGCAAACTGCATTGCCTTGGGCAGGCCTTCCTGATAAGAGAGCTGAAGCTCAAGAAAATTCTGTCTTAAGACCAGCTGTTTACAAAATCAAGAAATAGCTCAGTGAATAAATCCCAGAGTTAGTATTTTCAAATATTAAAATGAAAAGTGTGCTGCAAAGAGTATAAGACAAAGAAACAGGAAAATACGGCTCATGCAAAGGAAGAGGATAAAAATCCAGAAAACCACCAGTGAGAAAGGTGAGAGTGTGGACATACCAAACAAAACTTTTAAAAGGTTATCTTAGAAATGCCCAAGGAGACTATATTAAGAAAGAACAAAAGGATATCAGGAAATCAATTAATGAGCAAAATGAGAATCTTAGTAAAGAGATAGAAATTTAAAAAGGAACCAAACTGAACTACTGGAGTTGAAAACCATAATAACTGATGAAAAATGCCCAGGAAGGTTGCAAGTGGAGAGTGGAGCTGGCAGAAGAAATAGTGAACTCAAAGAAAAGACACTTGAAATGTATCATGCTGAGAAGCAGAAGAAAAAAAAAGAATTATAAAAAGCAAAAATATCCTAAATCACCTCTGGGGCACTATGCTTTATGGGAGGCTCAGAATGAGAAAGAAGAATTAAAGGAGCGGAAGGAATACTCAAAGAAATAATGACATAGAACTTTCCAAACTTAGCAAAAGATGTGGATATGCACGTATGAGAAGCCAAGAGAGCAATAAACAGAAAAGATAAGAAGAAAAATGTACCCCATCATCTATCAATCACTGTATCAAATCAGTGGGCAAAGAGAGCATTCTGAAAGCTGCAAGAGAAAAGCAGCCTGTTATATACAAGGGGGTCTCAATTAGACTGAGTGCTGATTTCTTATGAGAAACCTGGAGACAAGAAGGAAATGGGTTGAAATACTTATTTAAAGTACTGAAAGAAAACAACTGCCTACCAAAAATTTTATTTCTGGTGAGGTCTTTTAAATAAATGAGGGAGAGATTAAAACATTGCCAGATAAACACAAGCAGAGGTTGTTCATCACCACTAAACCTGCCCTACAAACAATGCTAAAGGGAGTTCTTCAGACTGAAAGGAAAGGACATTAGACAGTCATTCAAAGCAGCATAAAGAAATAAAGACCTCTGTAATGGTAACCTTTGGGTAAATAAAAATGCCACTATTATTGTAGTGTGTTGTTTTATAACTACACTTCTTTCTTCTTTCAGGTTCCTACAAGTGCTAAAGTGCAAATACATGAAAAGTAATGATAAAACTATGTTTTTGAATATAACAATGTACAGAGATAAACATGTGACAAGTACAAAAAGAAGGTGGGATGATGGCGGGGTATAGGAAAATTATATGTATATATGTGTACACTATTGAAGTTAAGATGGTATCAAACTAAATACGAGTGTTATATATTTAGTACGATAAATTTTAACTACATGGCATTCACAAAGAAAATAGATGAAAAATTTATATCTGGATAGAAAAGAGAAGGCACTCAATATGGTAAAAACAAACAAAATAAATAAATATAAAATTAGGCATTAACAGAATAACTGAGGCATAAAAAAGGTATAAGACTTCCAAAGGCTATATAGCAAAATGGCAGAAGAAAGTCCTGAGTTATCATTAGTGACTTCAAATGTAAATGGATTAAACTCTCCAGTCAAAAGCCAGAGATTGACAGAATGGATAAAAAAAGCATGGCCTAACTTCATGCTGTCTGCCAGAGATTCATCTTAAATTCAAAAATACCAGTAGGTTGAACATGAAAGGATGGAAAAAAATATACCATGCAAGTAGTAACCAAAAGAGAGCTGGGGTAGCTATGCAAATATCAGATAAGATAGACTTTAAGTCAAAAACAGTTATGAGAGGTGAAAATAATCATTTTATACTGATAAAGGGGTCAATTCAACAAGATGCCACAATTACAAATATATATTCTCTTAACAGCAGATCCCCAAAATATGTAAGAAGCAAATATTGACAGATCTGAAGGGAGAAATTGACAGTTCTACATTAATAGTAGAAGATTTTAATACACCACTCTCAATAATGTGTAGAACATCTAGTCAGAAGATCAATAAGGAAATATAAGACTTGAACAATACTCTGAACCAACTAGACCCAGCAGACATATATAGAATACTTCACCCAATAACAACAGATTACACAATTCTCTGGAGTGCACATAGATCATTCTCCAGGACAGGCCACACATTAGGTCACAAAACATAAATCTCAATAAATTCAAAATATTGAAATTTTATGATGTATCTTTTCCGGCCACAACAGAATCAAGCTAGAAATCAATAATGGGGTGAAATGGGAAATTCTCAACTACATGGAAATTGAAGAACCAAGGGGTTAAAGAGGTAGTTACAAAGGAAATTGGGAAATATCTTGAGGTGAATGAAAATGAACATACAGCGTATCAAAACTTATGAGATGCAGTAAGGCAATGCTGAGAGGGCTATTTATAGTTCTAACTGCATACATAGAAGAAAAGATAGACTTTAAATCAGAGACCTAACCTCAAGACTCTAAGAACTAGAAAAAGAAGAACAAACTAAACCCAAAGCAAGCAGAAAGAAGGAAATAACAAAGATTTAGAGGGGAGATAAATCAAATAGAGAACAACAACAACAAAAAAAAAACAATAGAGAGAATCAATAAAACCAAAAGTTGTTTCTTTGAAAAGATCAATAAAATTGGCAAACCTTGAGCTATACTGATAAAGAAGAAAGAGTAAGAATACAAATAATGAAAACCAGAAATGAAAAGGAGGACATTACTACTGACCCCTCTGAAATGAAAAGGACTACAAGAGGATACTATGAACAACTGTAATCAAATAAATTAGATGTCCTAGATGAAATGTACAAATTCTTAGAATCACAAAAACCACCTACCCTGACCCAAGAAGAAATAGATGATCTCAACAAACCAATAAAGAGATTGAATCATTAAGCCAAAAACAGACTTCACAGGGATATTCTACCAAACATTCCAAGAAGACTTACCTTCAGTTGTGCTCAGACTCTTCCAAAATTTGAAAAGGAAAGAACACTTCCTAATTTTTTCCACAAGGCAAACCTTACCCTCATACCAAAGTCAGATAAAGATACCGCAAGAAAAGCAAACTACAGACCAATATCTCTTATGAATATAGATGCAAAAATCCTCAACAAAATATTAGCAAACCTATCAAACAGCATATTAAAAGAATTATAAACCATGATCATGTGGGATTTATTCCTGGTATGAAAGGTTGGTGCAGCATAAGAAAATATACCATATTAACAGAATGAAGTGTGGGGGACTCATGATTATCTCACTTGGAGAAAAAGCATTTGACAAAATCCAGCACTTCTTCTTAGTAAAAACTGTTAAAATACTAGGAACAGAAGGAAACTTCTTCAACATGATAAAGGGCATAGATGAAAATCCCACAGCTAACATTCTACTTAATGGTGAAAGACTGAAAGCTTTCCTTCTAAGATCAAGAAAAAGACAAGGATGTGCCCAGGGTCACTATTGTTATTCAACATTGTACTGGAAGTTCTTGCACTGGCAATTAGGCAAGGAAAGGGAATAAAATCATTCAAATTGGGAAGGGAGATGTAAAACTTCCCTGATTGCAGATTACATCATCCTACATACAAAAAATACAAAAAAGATCCACAACACAGTTCCTATAGCTAACAAATGAGTTCAGCAAAATGACAGGGCACAAGATCAGCATCCCTAAATAACTATTGTTTCTATATACAAGCAATGAACAATTGGAAGAAGAAATCAAGAAAAAAATTCCATTTACAATAACAACTTAAAGAATCAAATATCCGGGAACAAATCTAACCAAAGATGTAAAGGACTTGTACACAGAAAACTACAAAACATTGCCATAAGAAATAAATGGAAACCTAAATAAATGGAAGAATAGTCCATGTCCATGGATTGGAAGGCTAAACAACACCATTAAGATGTCAATACTACACAAAGCAATTTATAGATTCAGTGTAATCCCAAACAAAATTCCAATGACTTTCTTTAAAGAAATAGAAAAACCATCCACCAAGTTTATACGGAAGTGTAAGGGGACTAGAATAGCCAAAGCCATCTTGGAAAAGAAGAATGATGTTGAACAACTCACACTTCCCAATCTTAAAACTTATTACATAACTACAGTAATTAGAATAGCATGGTACTAGTACAAGGACAGACATATATATTGATCAAACTGAGAGTTAAGAAATCAACCCTCACATTTATGGCCAACTGATTTTTGACAAGTGGGCAAAGACCACTCAATTGGGAAAGAACTGTCTTTTCAACAAATGGTGCTGAGACAACTGGATCTCCATTTTGCAAAAAGAAAAGGAAGACCTCTACTGTATACCCTATTAAAAGATCAACCCAAAATGGATTAAAGACTTAAAAATAGGTGCCAGAACTATCAAACTACAAAGAAAACATAGGGAAGCATCTTCAGGATCTTGTGTCAGTGGTCTTAGATTTTATACCCAAAGCACAAACAACAAAAGAAAAAATGGATAAGTGTGACCTTCTTAAAATTAAAAACTTTTTCGCCTCAAAAGACTTCATCATGAAAGTAAAGTAACAACTTACACAAAGGGAGAAAATATTTGGAAACCACATATCCAATAGAAGTTTAATATCCAGAATATATAAAGAAACCCAGAATATATAAAAGAAACTTTACAACAAAAAGAGAAACAACCTAACCAAAATTGGGCAAAAATCTTTAATAGACATCTCCCCATAGAAGATATACAAATAACTAGAAAGCATATGAAAAGATGCTCAACATCATTAGCCATCAGGGAAATGTAAATCAAAACCACAATGAGATATCATTTCACATCCAATATAATGGCTTCTATTTAAAAAAAAAAATGGAAAATAACAAATGTTGTAGAGGATACAGAGAAATAGGAATGCTTATTCATTGCTGGTGGCAATGTTAAATGATGTGGCTGCTGTGGCAGACAGTTTGGCAGTTCCTCAGAAAGCTAAGTATAGAACTGTGATATGACCTGGCAATCCCACTACAAGATATATATCCCAAAGAATTGAAAGTAGGGACTACAACAGATATTTGCTCGCTGATGTTCATTTCAGCATTATTCTCAATTGCCTAAAGATGAAAGCAACCCAAGTGTTCATCAACCTATGAATGGATAAATAAAAGGTGTTATATACATACAATGGAATCTTATTCAGCTGAAAAAAGGAATGAAATCCTAACACATGCAACAACGTGGATGAACTTCAAAGACATCATGTTGATTGGAATAAGCCAAATGCAAAAGGATAAATATTTTACCATCTTAATGATTTAAAATGAATAAATTAGGCACACTTATAGAGTCAGAATCTAGAATTTGGGTTACCAGGGGATGGGGTGGGTATAAGGAATAGGAGGTTAAGATTTAAAATGTACAGGGTTCCTATTTGGAGTGTTGGAAATGTTTTGGTAATGGATGATGGTGATGGTAGCACAACATTGTGAACATAGTAACACAGTGAAATATATATCTGAATGTGTTTAAAAGGGGAAATACTAGGTTGTATGTATGGTAAATTAATAAAATTTTTAAAAATAATCCATGGAACTACACAGTGAACCCTAAATTAAACCATGAACTACAGTTAATAACACTATTATGAAATTATGCTTTCATCAATTGTAACAAATATTCCATATCAATGCAAGGTGTCAATAATAGGGAGGTATATGGAATCCTGAATTTTATGCATAATTATTCTGTAAACCCATAACTTTTATAATTAAAAAACTAAATATATATAGAGAGAGGAAATGTACAAGCAAATAAACAAATATTTGATCATACACAATAGGTAATTATGAATGATTTTAATTTTTTTCTACATATTTATGTATTTTCAAATTTTCTATGACTGACGTGCCTTGTTTTAAAAAGTAGACAGGATAAATGTTAAATGAGGTATTTTTCTCTTCTAAGCTTACCTGTTTTTAAAATAAATGTGATTCTTCAAAACATACTTTAAAATCCTTTGGCAGTCCCCTCTATGCTACATTTTGTCTTGGGGAGTGAGGAGGTTATTGAGGGCTTGGTTAAAATTATGGGTTGGAGTGCGAGTGAGACCAATGGTAGAATGACAGTTTGCATTTGCTAGCAGTGTGAAACTAGGCAAATTACTTAACATCCTGTTTTTCAACTTCAATCTCCTCAGTATAATTTTTTCTCATTGAATATTGAAAGTACTGAATTTGATACTGAATGTAAAATTCTGGGCACAGAACCTGGCATATTGTAGATGCTCAGTATATGTTGTATTCACTATAATATTTAAAGCCATATCTAAAATTTCTAAAGATTAGGGCCCAGCCAAGTTTGGAAACTCATATTTGTAGTAAAGCCAGTGTGACTAATTATGAGGTTGTCTTTCCAGATCTGCTTATCATCATGGCAAGGGGAGTAACACAAGGAATGATTGGACTTAATGCCAAGAAGAAACAAGAATTGTGAGTTCTCATGAGTGTCACTGAAGTAGTCTAGTTTGGAGAGGGAAGAAGGTACAGCTAGGAAAGTGATCTGGAAGTGGAGACCTAGGAGTCAAAAGAATGAATGTTTCAAGGAGGATAAATCTTCATGAGTCATTTAAACAATCAGTCATCAGATCACAATTCAAATATGCCCTTGGAGTGACAGACCAAGCAATGTTCACCCTTGCTGACAACAAAGTGCTGCCTGTTAAAGGTGATTTTTTTTTTAACTGAACATAAAGAGGGTCTTACGGGAAATCCATGTGCAAATCTGTCATTTGGGGTAGACAGCTTTATTTTCTATTGCTCATGACCACCATTTTTATTCTCCCAATAGTAAGCACAGTTGAATTTCTTTAGAAATTCGAAACCAATCACAATAATGATATTTGAAGCAAAAGGGCGGATGTGGATTTCCACAGGAGGATCAGACCTGTTTCCGGTTTATTTAGTTAGAACTTTTGGGTTTGGTTGTATTAAATTGCACAGGCTTCTCTAGTCTGGGGCAGATCTCAGGATTTGACAACATTGGGAAAATCATCAACTTTTTACTACACCTTTCTTCCAAAGATGAAGGCTGATAGTAAAATGAAGTTAGAAATAGCTTAGTACAAGTAGCAAAGTCCCTTGCTAATTTGATTTATTAGAAGCCAAGTGTTGCACTGCTTTAGAATACATTTCAAAAATTAGAAATCAACACCAAAGAAATTAAAAGCAAAACAAAATAAGACAAGACCACAGGATTCTCAAGATTTATTCCAAATCTACCATGTTACAGAAGAAGAGACTAGACTAAGAGAGTTCAACATTACAGGTAGAAGAAAAGCCTGAGAAAATCATTTCCTTGAATCCAGGATTCTTTGCATTTGTTTTTCTATTCTTCCAAGCTGATACCCTCTCCTTTTGCCTCAAATAGCCACTGATTTGCCAGTGTGAGAGAGAAGCTACATTTTTGCTCATTTTTATGTTAACAAATGGCAATACAATTTATTTGTGATCATTTCTGTTGTAACCCAAAAGTTCTATGACTGCAATTTAGTAAAAGAAATTTCCAAATATTTTCCAAAGAATTTCCTCAAATCTCCACTGAATTTTGCTACATACTGTTCTCTAATTAATTTATTCAGTGAGTTTTAATTGACCACCTCCTGTGGGCCAGGCATTCTTGTGGGAAGTGGAAATATATTGAATCATTTCTGTTTTCATTGGAGCATAGATTAGTGGGAGAAATCAAGAAGAAACAAGCACACAAAATAATAACTACAAAATGCACCGTGTTATGAAGAAAGTGAACAGAATGCAATATTAGAGAATAATCTATCAAAACAGGCACTACTTTTCCAGATTTGTTGGAGAAACCTGGCTGAGTAGGTTGTCGCATGATGAATAAACCATGGCCAGCATAAGAATGGCTGGAGGCAAACCATTCCAAGCAGTGGGAGAAGCATCAACCGTTCTCTGCCTGTTTGCTTTTTCATTCTTTTCATGCTGTAAATTACTTGAAAACATAAACTGCTCATGACTCATTACTGCTAAGCCTGTATTATTTAGTTCTCCACTTACTTTCTCGGCCATTTTCTGAATCATTATTTGGTTTCCAAGGAGACATGTCAGGGGTAAAGTCCACATTTATCTTATTTAAATGAAGATTTATTGAGCCCCATTCCATGCATCTGTATGTGCTCTCCCTGTACATTTTGTGTATGATGCATTTTGAATAGATTTTTTTTTTTTATTAAACTAATGTTGGATTCTAGAGAGGGTCCCATGTACTTTGAGATCAAACTTAATGATAGTTAACATTTATAGTACATTTATTATGTATCGGATGCTATAGTAAGCTATAAACATTAAGTATCTAATTATGTCCCTATGACTTTAAGAAATGAAATAACTTCAAAAGAATCATAGGGCCAATAAACCAAGAGTTGACAAAAATTGATTTACCATCAAGCTATTCAGAGTGGAAGGAGACAGTTCAACCAAAGCCCAAGAGTTGTTGCAGTGTGTGTGCATTTTAATATTAACAGAGCTATGGAAAGATCATGTCAACAAAAATTTTGGAGATTGTTAACATAGAATAGAGTTATGAGAGAATTTTTTTTATTATTGTAGTATATTTCTTGGAATGTAACTCCACTTTTTACTTCCTACAGGTGCCAAAATGCAAATGCATAAAAACTAATGATAAATCTATATTTTTGGACATATAATGTACAAAGATATAAGTGGTGACAAGTCCCCCAAAAAAGTGGGGGAACAGAGGGGTATAGGAAATGTACATGTGTATGATATTTAAGTTAGTACCAAACCAAATATGAATGTTATATATTTAGTATGTTAAATTTTAACCCCATGAAATCCACAAAGAAAATGGATGAAATACATTTCTAGTCAGAAAAGAGAAGGCACTCAATGTCTGTGTTGGTTTAGCTATATTGTGTCCCCCAGAAAAAGCCATGTTCTTTGATACAGTCTTGCAGGGGCACACATATTATTGTTGATTAGGTTGGAAACTTCTGATTGAGTGTTTCCATGGAGATGTGACCCACCCAACTGTGAGTGGCACCTTTGATTAGGGTGTGACCTCTTGATTGAATGTTTCCATGGAAATGTGGCCCTGCCCATTCAGAGTGGGTCTTAGTTAGTTCACTGGAGTCCTATAAAAAGAGCTCACAAACAGAGGGACCTCAGCGCAACTGAGAGTGACATTTTGGAAGAGCTGCAGCTGAAACACACATTTTGAAGATGACCATTGAAAGCTGATATTTTGGAGAATGCCATTTTGAAATGCAGCCTGGGAGCAAGCAGATGCCAGCCACATGCCTTCCCAGCTAACAGAGGTTTTCTGGATGCCAATGGCCTTCTTCAGTGAAGGCACCCTATTATTGATGTCTTACCTTGGACACTTAATGGCCTTAAGACTGTAACTTGGTAACAAAATAAGTTTCCTTTATAAAAGCCAATCCATTTCTGGTGTTTTGCAAAATGGCAGCATTAGCAAACCAGAACAATATGGCACAAAATAATCAAATAAATATTAAAGTAGGCATTAATGGAACAACTGAGAGACTAAAAAGGTATAGGACTTACAAAGGCTAAATAGCAAAATGCCAGAAGAAAGTCCTGCATTATTAGTGACTTCAAATGTAAATGTTAAACTCTCCAGTCCAAAGACAGAGACTGGCAGAATGGATAAAAAAAGGACAGCCCAACTACATGCTGTCTGCAAGAGACTCATTTTAAATTCAAAGATACATACAAGTAGGTTGAAAGCAAAAGGATGAAAAAAATATATAGCATGCAAGTAGAAACCAAAAGAGAGCTGGGGTAGCTATACTAATATCAGATAAAATAGACTTTAAGTCAAAAACAAGTTGCAAGACACAAAGATAGTCATTATATACTGATAAAGGGGTCAATTCAACAAGATGTGACAATTATAAATATATATCCACCTAACAGCAAAGCCCCCAAATAGAAGCAAATACTGACAGATTTGAAGGGAGAAGTTGAGAGTTTTACATTAATAGTAGGAGACTTTAATATACCACTTTCAATAATGGGTAGAACATCTAGTCAGAATATCAATAAGAAAATACAAGACTTGAACGATACTTTGAATCAACTAGACCTAATAGACATATAGAACACTTCACCCAACAATAACAGATTACATAATCTTCTTGAGTGCACATGGATCATTCTCCAGGACAGACCCCATATTAGGTCACAAAAGAAGTCTCAATATATTCAAAAATATTGAAATCATACAATGATCTTCCCCAATCACAACAGAATGGAGCTAGAAATCAGTAACAAAGGGAGAAATGGAAAATTCTCAAATATGTGGAAATTAAACAGCATACTCTTAAACAGCCAATGGTTTAAAGAGGCAATCACAAGGGAAATTAGGAAATATCTAGAGGTGAAAGAAAATGAACATACAACATATCAAAACTTATGGGATGCAGCAAGGCAATGCTGAGAGGGCTATTTATAGCTCTAACTGTGTATGAAGAAGAGATGAAAGACTTCATATCAGAGACCTAACCTCAAGACTGGAAGAAAAAGAAGAGCAAAATAAATCCAAAGTAAGGAGAAGGAAGGAAATGACAAAGATTAGAGTAAAGATGAATTAAATAGAGAACAACAACAACAAAACAGAGAGAACCATCAAAACCAAAAGCTGG